>NC_069660.1:272563862-272673862 GCF_027244095.1 Hemicordylus capensis
ACACAGGGCTCTGTGGGTGCCAGGAGTCGAAAACGACTTGACGGCACACTTGACCTTACCTTATAACAAGAGGTGGCAATGTACTAAAAACAAAAACCTTTTCTCCCCAAGAACAGTTATTCTGGTACTGATAAGACATATATTGCAACAGTTGAAATTAGTTAAATGGAACCTGATCTAGACATCCAAATTATAATTTCTAACATATGCTAATGTGTTTAGCATGTATTTGCATAGTCATATATGCTGTCTCATGCATTCTTATCTCATGTATTCATGTATATGTGTCATAAATATGAGAGCTACAATTAGCAGCATTTAAAGGATATAATGAAACTATAATTAGTGTAGTGTAAGTTAATCTAGGCTTTTAAGTCGCAAAAGCTTTGCTATTTTGTTATTTTATTGATCAACTCTCATGCCTTTGAAAATACAAATTCCAGAATGACATCATGCCCAGTAGGAGTAATTAAAGCTATCTGATGAGGGAATTTAGAAGTTGAAAGGGATGATTGTAATTGATCCTGATTCAATCCTATTATAGCTTTTTATAGTTTAAGCTCTAGAGAAAGCAAGCCCCTTGTCAAGGCTTTATTTTATAGATTCCTGTGTTTGTGTGTGTGCGCGCGCACGCTCTCTCTCTCTATGCTTTCTGGTTTCTACTTTCCCTTTTAATTTTTTTCCCCGTAGTAAATAATGAGCTGCCACCTGAAATCCGGCTTGCCAGTGGTCAGCTAATGGGTGATGACCTGTCCCTCCTTACTGCAGGAGAGCTGTCACCTTATATCAGTGACCCAGCGCTGAAGCTATTCCAGTGTGCTGTTTGCAACAAATTCACCTCTGACAGCCTGGAGGCCCTAAGTGTGCATGTGAGCAATGAACGTTCTCTCCCTGAAGAGGAGTGGAGGGCTGTAATTGGAGACATCTACCAATGCAAGCTCTGTAACTACAACACGCAGCTCAAAGCCAACTTTCAGCTCCACTGCAAGACTGACAAACACATGCAGAAATATCAACTGGTGGCTCACATTAAAGAAGGAGGCAAAACTAATGAGTGGAGGCTGAAGTGCATTGCCATTGGCAACCCTGTTCACCTAAAATGTAATGCCTGTGACTACTACACCAATAGTGTGGATAAATTGCGTTTACACACCACCAATCACAGGCACGAGGCAGCCCTGAAACTTTACAAGGTAAGCACCCACCAGCAATTTAAATTGGCCTAAAATAGGACGAGGCAGTTCACTCTTGAAATGCTAGCAGAATGAGGTTTTGATTGATCTGCAAACTAAAGGCTTATTGAATATATTCGTAGTAAAACAACAAGAATGAGACTGTTGAGCGAAAAAGAGCTCACTTGGAAAGTTTTATAGATTTACCTTATGGCCCGTTTTGGTTTCTCTTTCTCTGAAATATTACATTAAATATGTCACTTAATTCCTAAGCAGTAAATGATATTACCAAGTTGTTTATGACTAAATAGGCTTCTGTTCTGTTCTGAGATTGTAACTTTCTTTGATAACTCTTAACTGTGAATGTTTTTGTATGTTTTACGTGATGATTCTCCTGTGCCTTCAGTACAGAAGGAGATGGCTTCCAAGCACTGAGAAACCGTAAATGATCCCAGCCAAAGTGTATTACCTTGATATTTATAGTAAACACATACACACAACACATCCAACATTATTATATGAGTATTCAAAAGTTAAACTTTTATTATCCTTTTGCTTACCCTTCCTAAGTCTGTAATGATTTTTTCACTAACATGAGAGGGTGTGGTACAGATAAATGTTAGCACAACAGTAACTGTATTTTTATCTAACATGTTAAAAACAACTCTGTGAGTAGGTGGGAGTGATGAATAGCATTCATTACCCAATATGGTGTGACTTTTTCCAAACCCTAGTAACTGTATACAATTTTTGCAGTATTTCCTGGATTTGTAGACTTGATTTCTGTACAAGTATTGCTCATTACTTTCAAATTGATTAAGAATGTTTTTTCTTCACACAGTTCAGAATATTGTTGCTGCTCAGTTATTAGTCACCAGTTAATCGGTGTAACTTGAATACAGAAAATATAAACAGCAAGTGTTACTGACTTGTACTAGAAATTGGTATTAACTTTACTATCAGGAGTCAGCTGTTGAAAAAAATCTATGGTTTCTTTCAAATTTTATTTTAAATTTATGCAATCTCTGTTTTCTCCAGAAATACCCTGCCCACTTGAAAATTTGTCACAGGGGCTTTCCCAGGGACATATTTTCAGGTGGCACAGGGCATTTCCAGAGGGAGCAGTGACTGGAAAAAATCATCCCCTCAATCTCCGTACTGAGCTGCTAAGAAAGTTCTCTACATGGGCACATCTTCCTGGTACATGTACACAACCTTAGAATGCTTGCCAGTCTTTTTTTTCCTTCTTCAAGGCTATAAATCATCAGCCCTATAGGTAATGGATTCCTATTTCACTGAAGGCTGGCAAACCTTCTGTAGCAAACTTTAATGTACAATACTATGGCCAATGATGTACATAGAAATATTACATTTTTAAATTCATACACTTCTTCTATATCTCACTGCTTTAAAGTTTAAATGTATCCATCTTCACAAGATACTGATAACTTAACTCAAACTCAGGCAAACTAAGACTCCTCATTCACTCCTATGCCTCATTAGAATCCTGGAAGAACCAACTAGTTGTTGGCCAAAACCAGGTCATTGGAAGGTAAAGCAGCTACTCTGCTTCAGAAAGTTATGCTGATGGTTTTTGAACTAAATGGAGAACAAACTGTCAACTATTTTTTTTTCCCTTGTAGGAGTCTTTGACTCTTCTTCTGAAAATGCTTAGCCTTCCTTTTCATCCTTTCCTTATTAGCTCAAGCTGACTTTAACATGCATAATACAAAAGCATGCTTTGAAATGGTCTTGATCTGACCCACCTTGGGTTGAAATTCATCTCCTTGAAGACTAGAAGAATTACCACTACTTCCCTTTGGCTGTAAGTGGAATAAAAGTCTAGCTTCAAGTTTTAGGTTGCAGCAAGCATTGTAGAGAGGATAAAAAAAATTGGCTGACATCCTCATTGCAGCTGCATGTGTGCAGCCAAAACCAGCAAGTGAGCATGCTAATATCTACTTTTCAGAAGCACGTGTGGGTAAGGGGGGCAATTTTTGCCAATTTCCCGCACTCCCTGGAGGATTTCTGTGCAACCTGGAAGGAGGTCCCAGGAAGATCACTCAGCACTCAGGGACCTACTTCCAGTTCACATGGAGCATTTCTGGGGAAGGAGGTATCGGCGAAAATTCCTACCCACCTACGTAAGCACCCACACTTCGGAAGCACGGATTCTGTCGCTGCGCATGTGTTCGTTTTGGCTGCAGGTATGTGCTGTTAATGAGGACAGCCTTCTTACATCTCCAAACAATGCAACATAAGTTTAGAGCTCTTCCTAGGCAATCATAAGATGTTTCAGAAATCTCTGGTACTTGCTTGAAGAGTAGACTCCTTTTTTTTTTTTTTTTTGGTCAAGCAGGTGGCATCAGTTCTATTATGTAATTTCTATCCTATAGAATTATGTAATGATACTATTATGTAATTTTCTCCTGTCTCAATTATTAAATTTTCTCCTGGAATTTTTTCCAGGAGACAATTTTCTCCTGTTTCAATCATTTTCAGAAACGTAGGATACTTACGGGAGGAACAGTAATTTATATATAATGAACAGCATCCGGAGTGATACAAAATTCATTATTCTCCATTTCTATTCTTTTAAAATTAAGATGCTGTGAATGTGGTTTAGTAATAAACACTAAAACAACATGAAAGATTAGACGAAAAGCACTATAGACTTTCATAAGCACGTCATGCTTTTTGGATCATATAGTCCCTACTTGCACGCTTTATTGTGAATTTATTGTTTGTGAATTTGCCTTTTATAAATGTTGCCATAACAACATGATATAGTCTTTCAGTGTTTAACTAAAGGATTGCTCTTAGGAACCATGTATTTAAAACTACTGTGAACATTGGGATATTTGTGCTAAAAGATATGTATAAATTCAGGCAATAGCAATATGTCACTTGATTAGATTCTTTAAGTAAAACCTTTAGCTTTTGTTGTTGTAAGCAGTTGAAGTGAGTTGGGGAGAGGAAAAAGCAGTGTGAACAGAAGATAGAGAAGCCCAATGACCCAGAACTATGGTATTCAAGTAATATTGGTAATACAGTCAATAGAACACAGGCATGCTCTGCTAAATTTGCACAACTCTTCCTATAGCCTCAAGTCTGTGATGTGATGCTAAATTTCAACATTACTAAGCAATACCTAACAGGAATGAACCTGTTCAGCCAGTCTAGAATAGAGCCTTGTAAAACTGTTTGGGGCTCTCAGAGGCAGAAAGAATTTCAGAAAGTGTGAAAAGGAAAGGGATCTCCACCCACCTCACCATCCTTATCCTACTATAGTATATAGTTCTAAAGGGCTCAGGTTCAGGTCTGTCTGCCAGCCCTGTACATAAGCATTTTATTGCTATATAGCAGGGGGGTTGTCAGAATTTTCTGGAGAGTGGGAAAATAAATATATCCCTCCCCACTTGATTCTAAAAGTTGCCCTTATAGTGCAAGAGGGAAGTGATTTTTTAACTTCATGGCACACATTCCTCCAACCCTAATTCTCACGTCTGGGATACTACAAACAGCTGAATTTCTTCTCTTTTCTCCACAACCAATTTTCTCCACCCCCATCCCCGCACCTTCAGTGGATACCCTCCACATTGTACATAAGAAAAAAAGAAAAACCCTACTAGATCAGACCAAAGGTGCATCTAGTCCAGATCCTGCTTCACACAGTGGCCAACCAAGTGCATCTGGGAAGCCCAAAAGTGGGGGAAAGGGGTTATAGGTTCCTCCCATTGGTCCCAGAATGGACCTCCAATGGGAGGTTCCTCCCATTGGTCCCAGAAGCTCATAGGCCCTTGTGAAGTCATTTTTGTGGTTTAAACAAAATCTTGTTTGCATCTATAGAACTAGACATTCCCTGAAATATATAGAAACCACTACCTTATTTTGTTTTGTTTCCAAACTCATGATTGCTTGATTGCTTGATTGATTGAATTTATATACCGCCTAATATAGAAATCTGTAGGTGGTGTAGGCATGGGAATGATTAGCTAGCCACATTGTGCAATCGCTTTATTCAAGAAAAGTCCTATTATGGTCTTCGGACCAAACCAGATATGAGGCAGCCATCAGTGTTAATGACATACATGTCTGCCCCATTCATCCAGGGTTGATGGAGGTGGGGTCTCCTCTTTATGTGAAAAGAAGCATGTGATGGGGGAGAGAACCCCCACCACCTCATTTTGCTCATCCTGTTGTTTTCACAATTTTTCTCCCAGTCTGGCCCACTGGGCTGGGTAACAACTCTTAAATCAGCCAGCACTGCAACATTATTCTCTTTCTTTTTGTTATGCAATCTCCCCATGAGTTCTCCTAGCAGTATATGTAGTCATCACTAGAAAGAATGTAGATAGTATTTCTTCAGAACATTGCCAATTGCACTATCAAAAGCAATCAAATTAAATTGACCAAGTGTTTTTTGTTTGGAGTTTTTGTTTGTTAATTCAGAGAGGATATGTCTTCCAGTCCTGGAGAGGCAATCATACTTAAATAAATTTTTAAAATGGACATGGTCCTTTAAATGATATGAAGATAGTGACAAACTATGAGGCTATTCTCAAGACCACAGGAAAGCGAGCTAAGGGAACCCAGCCTGCTTTCTTGCGGTTGTGGGAACTTCCGGGAGCCACGTGGATCCCGGTGGTTAGCCTGCTTAAGTCCCCCCCCCCAACTTAAATGAGGTTAGCGGAGTGAGCGTTCTACTAACCCCATTTTACTGATCATGTGCTGCCACGGTGTGCGACACACAAGTAGACCCCTGACCGGGAGGCTACAAGCAGTCTCCTGGCCTCAAGGGTCTCCCCAGAATGCCCTGTGCACTCATGCGGGGCATGCTGGGACTTCCGGGTGCTGGGCGGCACCTGATCCCGGTTGCCCCTGCCGGCTCTGTGATGGAGCCGGTAGTTGTGTGAGCAGCCAATCCAGCTGCCTATGGATGTCTCCCTGCTCGTCTATGGGGAGAGTGGGCTAAGCCTGCTCTCCCCACTGAGCCCGGTAATGCTCTCCACACTGCTTGTGTGGAGAGCCTCAATGTCTGTTCGTGGCAGGTGGGTAATCAGCAGTACTCTTTGGACTGGACTTCAGAAATGAAGTCCGGTCCTTAGTACTGGGTGGGTGGGGGGCGCCAAATGTCCAGGAAGCCTCCCTGCAGCACCCCAGCCCCGGCCTCACTCACCCCTGCTGTGCCGCTCTTTCTTGTTTGTAAATGGGCTGATGAATGAGTGGACTTCTTTGGCGGCTGTGGCAGCTAAGCCAATTATCTTGGCCTGGGCAGCCGCTGGAGGCTTGAGCAGACAAGCCACCTCTGAGCACCTGCACAGTTTGAGTTGCAATTTGGAGGGGGCAAATGCCTTTAGGTCCAGGCTCCTAAAATGCCTAGGTGTGCCACTGCAGGTAATTACCCTATTTGTTTGTTGAAAGAGGCTTCATGTACTCCTATGCTTGAGTAATAATGTGGAACAATGTTCACTTCTTAAGTTGAAATAAAATAAATATCAAGTGTACCAATTGCTCGGGCATGGATGAGGAATTATGAGGTCTTAGGCAGTAGCCCGCTAGAGTTGCCAGGATATGAACATGAAATCTTGCAAATCCCTCTTAATATTCCAAGTGAGTGGGTTTGGTGTCTGCAGCTTTGGAGACTCTTGCTCCATTTGTTTGTTAGTCCCTTTGCCCGCCCTCCTCCTCTGTCTCTGCAGCAATTGGGGCTCCCTTCTTTGCCCTAAAGCTGGGTGGACAAAGGAGCAGGAGTAGTGCACGACTGGTAGAGGACCTAGAAAGAAGGCCCAGCAATGGTGTATTCTCTGGCTACCTCAGAATATTTAAAGGAACAGGCAGGATCTCTGTCCATCTGAATTAGTGCCCATAATGCTCATTTAACTGCAGTCCACAGAGCATTCGTGCTTTTCATAGAAACAGAAGCTGGGGGGATTGCATTTTTTTTCTGTCACAAAAGTGTTGTGACTTGAATGACAGAGAAATGCAACAAAAGTGCTTCCTCAAACGAAGATGTCTGGACTCTTGCAACAATTAAATTGATAGTGGTGCTGTTTGGGGGAGGGAGGCATTGCATGCTCTGCAACAGCAGCACTAAAATGCTTGGTGTATAAGCCCTCATGTATTATGTGAAAGCTATTAATGTATGAAAACCACAGCCCCTGCCCCCTGAATTCACAAAGCAATTTGTGTAATTAGTTGCCTAATGTGACAAACTAGTGTTGATTAAGAAGAACAATTAACTAACAACTTTGGTTGCAATCCTAAGGACAATTGTTTGGAAGCAGATTCCATTTCAGTTGGCAAGATGTGCTTCAAGTAATACATTGAGGTTTAGTGTGATAGACATGTTTGGGTGTTAGCAAAATGATTTTGCAATCGCAAGAACAAATAATAAAATTGGACAGCTAGCATTATTTTCAGTTTAATGGCAAGTATGAGTTTTATTGAGTATTTATTTTCTATTTCCTTTTTTTGCAGTCATTTAAATTTTTAAGGACACTTGGCAGCAGCAGTTAGAAGAGACAAATAGCCGTATGAAAACTACTTTGCTTTTTTCTTTATTGACAAACTATTGATTTATAACCCTGCTAATGTTATGATTGTCAGCTCAATTTGAATAGATCATTTTACCTCTCATTCTCAAACAATAGGAAAGTTGGGTGACCTAATTCCAGTTTAAGAAGGTGAAAGGTTAGCTTAAAAGCATCGTCTGCCTAACTGCTTAGCTTTAAACTGATCAATTTAATGAAAATCTGTTTTACAGATGGTGCTGTAATGTCTTTGGCAGGATTTGGGCAGCTTTAACATAAGATATAAGCTAGTAAACATTATTTTTTTTATTTGACCAGAGCAACACCTTTTCTTTTATGTTTTATGGTAGAAAACATGTGGGATATGGTATTTTGGCAGAAGACCCAAAGCATAAAGTGTTGATGATCTTTCCATATGGATTCCAAACCAGAATATCTTTGTCTATTGCTAATGATGGCTGAGGAAACAAACAAATCTGTATTCATTTCTAACCATAATGTTTTACTTTGAATCCTTAAAAAATATTTTAATTCTATTTAGAATGGTTCTTGAAAAGCACTTGCTTCCCATTTGCCTAAGGCAGAAACACCAGCATTCCATAAGTATAAACCAGACCCAGTCAACTAACTATTTACATGAAAGTACACACTTTGTATAATAGAGGCAACCTAACTGTGGCTTGTAACCCACATTCAGCTTGGAGTTGTTCAAATGCAAGCAGCTGCTTTCTTGCCCAAGCAGTCCTGGGAGGTGAATATAAGTTGTGAAAAGGCCTTGTCCACAGAACACTGCAAGAAGACTGGCTTCCATTTGGCAGGTGGCAGCGTTCACTTGAGCAAAAGCAGCATACACAAACTTTCTGTGGACAGTTGCAGAGCTGCTAATTTCAGTCAAGCGCATACACATCTTTTCTAAACAAAGTGGCGACTATTTTTCTTATTAACAGTTTATGGGCTGTGTTGTTTTTATTTGAGAGCTTTGAGTATTTGTGGAGATAAAGGTTCTGAACAGTGTGATTTCTCATTTTTCTGGGAGTGGGAAACTATGAGTGAAAGTTGTTTGTCTTTAACCAGGAACAGTGCAGCATACTATTACCATTTTTCCAACAGAATTATATCAGTATTTTAACTCTTGACTGTAGGTTTTGGATAAGTATGTAGTACAGGTCTTAGGATCAGGAAGTTTGGGTACTCTAGATAAATATATCAGCCAGATAGTCAATTAGCATGCCTTAGAACTCAGCATCACACGTATAAAAGCATGCCAGCATTTGCGTACTTTGAGTACAAAATGCAAAATACCACAGAAAGAAAAACCCTATGATCTGCTTTTACAGCTCAGGGTGACGTATGTGCATGTTCTATGGATTTAGATGTCTCTGCATTTCATACTGCAGTTGTACATTCTCCATGTTAGGGTAGTTAAGATGTGCCCTTATAATGCTAAAAAGTTTTTGCTTTTCCTCTTTGAGTTTCAAGTTTAATTGCATCACTACTTCTACCCACTGTGTTTTTTGTGCATCTTGTTAATGCTATCCAAAAAGCCTGTCACCTAAGTAAGAAGATGAAACAGTCACATTAAAACTAGTCCACACCTCTAGTATCACTGTTTAAAAAAAGAAAACCTCTGTTAATGTGGTGATTTAAGCATGTGGAAAGTGCAGGCTGACAATGGATGGATATGAATCTGCCTAAAGAGTTAGTGTGACAGTCTTGAACTAATCACCCCATCTGGAAGTGCCCTTAGTGTGACTTATTCATTGGTCTAATGAAACTCCCATTGCAGTGAATGAAGGTTGCATAGCAGCAGTGTTTGGTGGATTGCATCCTTTGGTAACTGAACCCCCTTTTTTACCTCAGCTAAGAAACTGATCTTATGTCTTCGGTTCACTCCTTTATGCACGATAACGTTTTGCATAATCATTCTCCCAAAGCAAGAACCCCCTGGGTGATGCTGATGTTTTAATCTGTTTAAATAAAAAAAGTTTACTGTAAGCTTTTAATTTGTCAACAAATGACTGCCACCAGTTTTCAAAAGAGCCCAGTAAAACTAGATTATTGCAAATGTGTAACATCACATATCCTAAAAGTCTAGAAGAACAAATGGAGCATTGACTATATTTTATAGGATGGATTTATAGTCTGTCCTTGGGTCACTTAGGGCCAAGAATTTTCACGGTCAGCTGGTTGGGCCTGCTGGCTAGCATCCTTGACAGGAAATGTAAATACCATATAGCACCTGCTCTTCAGCTGGGCAGCTAGTAGTCTTTTGCTTTTGGAAGGGATGTGTCCACCACTTTTAGTCTGGTTCAGAGTAGAAAGCTTAATTATACTAGCCTTGCTCTGCATCTGTCATCAGTGAAGCAGAATAGTCTGTCTGGATTCTATAATGCTGCTTGCATATTTGGATTTTAAATCAGCCAGAGAGATTGAATGCATTGCTTGTGCCTCCTTGCTTGCGATAGAGACAACTGGGATTTAGGTAACTTCCAGAGTACCATTCCCCCAATGAACATTGCTTGTGTTTTTCTCATTATTCTTGTTATGGATGAAAGCATCAGTGTTAAGAATTTTTTTAAGGATTTGGGAGAGTAGGTATGAAATAACGAAAGGGGGGAAATCCATCCATAACACAGGCTACATTTGTTTGCTGTATTTTGCTTAGCATGCAGTGATGATACCTTGATCAATGCAGAATTAACACAGTCCCATTATTTCCATTTCAATAGTCTTGCACTAAGTTTGCAATTTAAAATCAAATATCCCAGATATGTGCCATTCCAATTATTGAACTGTCATTGTCCCAGTATGATAGTAAAAGAGGCCGGGAGATTGTGTAGTGCTTATTTGCATAAAAATCATTGTACAAAAGGAAATTGGAATGTTTTGGTACATTCAAGAGTCAAAACATGCTTTTCCTAATCGCACTATAGTCATTTGTTTAGATGAAGAAAGCTGTTTGGAGAGATAAAAGTTATTTTCTTGTTCTTAAACATAGTTGTCACTGTAAAATATTTCACTTTTTAAAAAGGTTTGAGATTTGTGGTCCTTTCAGGGTTGAATTTTCTGAAATTTAATTCCTGTAGCTGTTTGTATGTGTTAAGTAATTTGAATTATGCTATTATAGTCACATGCATAGTGATAAGGCAAATGTTGAACAAACTGTAGCAATCTAATAATATATATAAGCGTGCTTCATATCTATATCAACATGCGGATTTTTAAAAAATGTAACAGGGTAATTTAAGTTGCTCCTTTCTGCTTTAAATTAGGAAGTGCTGCACAGGAACATGCAAATAGCCTGCCCTTTTATGTATTACTGGTTTTACATTCTATAATTATTTTTAATCAGACCTTTCTTTCCTATTGAGCATATGTACCACACTGTGAAAATCATCTTTTAAAAACCTTCCAGTGGCTGACATGGCCCACGGGCATACGAGGGTGGAGGAAGAACTCCATTCTCGCAAGGATCTGGTAAACTAAGTGCACGAGAGGCTTGTGCTGCGTAGCCTTCAGGGATATATTCCTGGATGTGAACAGGGCTTGTGCAGGGAATAGAGGGAAGTGAAAATAGAATGCCCCCCCCCCTGCTTCAAGTGCAGCATTGTGAGCCAAGCCTCACATGCGGTTAGTTTACTACTGCCTTGTGGGGATGGAACTCTTGCTCTGTCCTTGTAAACCTGTGGGATGGTATCAGCCATTGCCATAGATAGAACTTCCTCTAAATAAAATCTGAAAGTAATCCGTGCAGTCTTTATGGAGATCTAATGTGAAAAATTATGTAGATATACAGATAAACCAAAGAGCTGCCTTTGATGTCACATTAAGATTTCGCTCAAGATATTTTTAAAGCCATGATCTTTCTCATAACCCTCTTCTTAGGTTCAACTTTATTTAAATTCTTGTTCAGAATATGGGCATCTGTCACTCTGTGCTGCTGTCTGTGTTTCCACACAGCCAGTATCTCCCTGTGTCCTCGGCTTTCCTATCTAGCTGCAATCTCTTGCATGCCTACAAAACTTCTTATGTATGCTGAATTGTTTTGTATAATTCAGGCCCTTACCCTATATGGGACAGAGCATCTTGAGGTACCTTTTCCAGTGAGTGAAAGGACACACACTGAGCAAGAAACTGAGCAACTGACAGGCATACAAGCAGTTCCCTGGGCTGATGGAATTGTTGTACAACAAAATGAAGAAAACTTTAAATTTTGCATTGTGTTCTCCTCCCATCTAATTAATTTCATCTACTTTCTTAAGTAGAGGGAAAACGTTTTTTAAGTAAAGTTGTCACAATTTCTATATTGGGCTATTAGGGTAGATGGTGATTAGTTACTGTAGATTTATTATTATTTATTTATTATTTTTATTTATTACTAAAACTTTTATACCGCCCTTCCAAAAGGCTCAGGGCGGTTTACATTAAAACATGACTTTATTTAATGTTTAAGTAAAACTCTGCACATGCACATTTATAATGAATTGAATTCCTATTCTATTACTTACAGATTTTCACATTTTCGGAAGTGTATGTACATACAGATATGAAGTGTTTCTTCAGTGAGAAATTCTGACAAAGTATTTTAAAAAGCCCACCTCAGTGGACTCAGGTCAGGACAAGGTGTGGCCAAATGATAGGAGCCATGGTGAACCTGATAGATTAAATGGAAATGTGGAGTTTGTGAAGTTCCCCATTATGTGTTGGGTGGAGTCCCATTTCTGCAATCACAGTAACCAGCAATCTGAAGTCTGCATGGTCCTGCATGAACTTTCACTGAATTATGTATTGTATAATTGTACAAAATAATTCAGTACCTTGCAGACAATGGTGTTTTTCCTGCATGAGCAGTTAATGGTGCATTTAAGAGTTGTATTCCTAACCATAGAAGCCAGAGAAAATACATAAGTAGCCTTTTTTCTTCACATATCATAGCTGGAGGTTGTAACTTCTTTCTTCTCCTTAGATTGTCTCCTGGGAAAAGCATATCACACGGTGAAATAGTATTTGTTTGACCCTCCCTCTCCACTTCAGGGGTACCTTTACAGTCAAGAAAGCTTAAGTTCAGGGACCTTTTCCTAGTGGAGTACCAAAAACAAGCATGTCATGGAAATGATCTATTGGTCTCCAGAGAAATGTGCTGTAGCCCACCTGTGCTGCAGTCCTTGGATATGTTGCATCATCTAACATGGCCCCAGGGAAAGCTGCACATGCTCCCCTCCTTGTGGGAGCAAAGATATTATCATAAACTTTAGCTTTAAGAGACAGAGGACATTGAAAGAAACTGAGCAACTGACAGGCATACAAGCAGCTCCCTGAGCTGATGGAATTGTTGCACAACAAAATAAAGAAAACATTAAATTTTGTGGTGTTGTCCCCCTCCCATCTAATTAATTTCCTCTACTTTGACATGTGGATAATGAACTATATTCAACTTCTGTTCTTTGACCTAGCATGTAGCCTCAGCTGTTCATTATGCCAAGCTTTGCTTCCTCTGTTTGAAACATAAGGAACGCTATATTTGAGTAGAATTAACCAGCCAGTCTTGAGCACAGAACCCAGGACAGTGGGGCAGGGAGGTGGGGAGGCAGGAGCACCCTCCCCCCCGAAGATCTCCTGTTTTCTTTGGGCCCAAACAAGTTTCACTGCCTGGAGCCGCACAGCCATTTAGAGGCTGGTGGAACACAGCTTGACCTCCAGAAATCCCTCAGTGCACCACATGAGGGGCACTGGAGGATTTCCCTGGATCTGGACACCCTAGGTGCCCAGCTCTGTGGCTACCCGGGATGCAGGCAGCCCAAGCAGACACAGAACTGGGTACCGAGCTAGAAGGGTGCCCTTGCACCCTTCTATCTTGGTAATAGCCCAGGGAAAAACCTCAAGCTACATAGTGGGGCAGCATTGGGATCAGGCACAATCCTGGCTCTCCACATGAGCGCTGCTTGTGTGAACAGCCTCATTGTCTTTTCAAATGAGTTGACTTCAGCCCAAGGCAAATAGGTTTTTTTCCATGGATGGAGAAAATCCTATATAGTCAGTGTTTTTCAAGTTCCAACATTTTTCTTTATTCAGTTTTTTCAGTTGTTTTGGAACACATCAAAGAATTGTTCCCTCTTCTTTGTCAATACTGAACAGTTGCAGACACCCTGGTTAGTGCAGTAAGGCCGCAATTCTGGCCGACTCCGTGGAGTAAATCCCATTGTATCAGTGGAAAGTATCCTTAAGAAAGCTTGCTTATGATTGAACTGAGCAATTATAGTCCTCAAACCACTTTATATGAACCAGTGCCAGTTATATCAGTTAGAAATGGGACCATTCTAGGTTCTCTCAATTTTTAAAACTGAATTTGAAAGTGACCAAGAAAACCCTTTTCAACTGGTGATGATAGACAAGGGCCTTCCTGGGTAAACAACAACAAAAAAATCTTCATATTTAATAGAAATGAAACTGAGGAGAAAGCTTGATATTGCTGAAAGTGAATGTGGATAGTCCATGAGTAGAACTTCAGTACTGTAATTTAGATTGCCACTGTCTTTATGATGCTCCAGAGGCATCATGGACAAAATACAGATAACTCTTCAACCAAAGCTCAGTTGAAGTTATATTCAGACATCCCAAAATCTTTGATGTGAGATAAGGGTTAAGATGCTTTCAATGTTCTCTCCTGCTCTAAAAAGCACGGAAATTGCAAGTTAAGGTGCCAACCTTGCGTGCCATATAAGTTCTAAAGACTATGTACAGTCTTGTGTATTATGCTGGTTCAGTCTTGTGTATTATGCTGGCTCCATGCACCCAACCTATTCACAAGTACACTCTATGTCCTTACTTGTGAGTAGACCCACAACCTTCTGAGAAAACCTTGGTTCCTTGCCTGTTAGTAAACTGCATACTCAAGTATAGCCCATCCACTCTTACTCATGAGTATACCTTTCAGCCTTATGAATAGACCTCATACTCACAGGTAACATTGAAGGTCTGTTCATGAGTAAGGCTATCTATAGTGAATATGGATACACACTTACTCACTAGTAAAACTGCACCTATCATGAATAGACTGCACCCTTACTTGTATGTAGACTTTTAACCTTAGACTGAAATCTTGCATCCTTCCTCAAAGTAAACCTACTCACAAGTAAAAATGGGGTCTGCTCATGAGTAAAGATGTGATGTCTACCCATAAATAATGTTAAGAATCCACCTGCAAGTAAGTTCAGGACTCCTCATGAGTAAGAGGTTCCAAGCCCTGCTATACTACACAGCATTTGGGTAAAGAACTTTGTCTTGTAGAGATAAGTCAAACAGAAAACCATCAGCTATATCTGTAGGGATTTATTGTAGCTGGACTGGGGGCTTCTTGAATTTCTTATTGGACATGTAACATACAGGTGGCATTTTGAGGAAGCACTGTAAAGATGCATCAAGCAGAAATCCACCAGGGACATCTCTATCAAGTAACTGTGGAAATTGAACTTGTTGAATGTATGCCTGGCTGCATCCCTTCCCAGACCAATCTTGAGCTGAAAGACCAAGGCAAAGAGTGGGTGCATGGAGCCTCATTTCTAAAGCAGCATAATATAAGAAACTGTACAATCTTTACAGGTTATACAGCATGGAAGTTAAAATGGGCACCATAACTATGCTTTTGTAGACTCCTGAATATTGAAAGCATCTTAACTTTAATCTTAAACTGAAGACTTTTGGATGACTGAATCTGTAGGCTTTTTTGGGCACTGTGGGAAAGGAAAGTTTAACAGTATTTCTTGTCCATGTTGGCTAAATGGAGCTTCCATATTCACAGAGAGTATCTCTCTGATATGGAAAGTTCATATTCAAAGGCAGTCTGCCACTACTTCCCCTGCCAACAAGCTGCCACCACCTGCCTCCTAAGTCCACTTGCCATCTCATCCCACCTTGTGTGCCCTGACAAGGCTCCTTGCTGCTGCCTCCCTGGAAGGAGAAAATAAAAGCCCATAAAATGAAAGGGAGGTGGAAGGGAATGTCTTTCTAGATCTAGATCTCGGGAGTAATGGCAGGTGAGAGGGCATGCCCTCAACTCCTGACTGTAGGCTCCCAATGGCATCTGGTGGGCCACTGTGTGAAACAGGATGCTGGACTAGATGGGCCTTGGGCCTGATCCATCAGGGCTGTTCTTATGTTCTTAGATGTGCCAAAGTGCTTCCAGTCTCATGACCATTCAGAACGAGGAAGTCACATCCCAGCTATTTGTAATTGGATTTGCACCTAATTTTGGAGGGATGGTATCTCTTGTCACCTAATTGATGTTGGCATACAGTCAGGTAGATCTGATAGACAGTTTTGATTTGGGATGTGCCAAAAGGCGATTTGGCTTTCCGAATTGTTGCCAGCACCTCCCTTTTAAATTCAAGGGCTTACACAGCCCCTTTAAAGCAGAGGAGAGCAGGTCTGTACCTGCTCCTCCTCCACTCATTGCATGTGCAAAGGCCATGTGTGTGCTGGTGCCGCACAGGGGCAGCTGGGAGATGCCCCGCTGGCAGGCGGGCATAGCTGGGTGTGTGTGTGTGCCAGGATGGCAGCAGAGCTGGCAAGCAGAGGAGGAGCAGGTACGGATCACTTTAAAGGGGCTACATAAGCCCTCAAATTTAAAGGGAGGTGCTGGCAATTCAGACAGCCGAAATGCGTTTCAGCACATCCCTAGTTTTGATCCCTAATAGAATGTTTAGGACATATAATGGTTGAGTGTTTAAGCAACTCTTCATCTTAACTATACTGGCACTACCATGCCAGTATAATACTCAGTGTATGGAGCCACATTTTAAGAATTATATACAAACTGGAGTGATTTCAGAGGAGAGCAACAAAGACAAATGGTTTGCCATGCAAGCAGTGGTCCCTCTAATTTTTTTCATTTCTGTGCGGAATGAGTTTTGTGCTGGGCAGCAGTATCAAGGTAGTATGTGTGCACCTGCATTTAGAATGGGGCCTTCCTGATTAAACCTGAGCGGGATCTAAAATGTAAAATGTAAATAAGGTTTAGTACAAAGGGTTACTACAAGTGTGTGAACAAGTTTTTTCAGATTTGTTGCAGACATTTTGGAATAAGAATCTGGTGGAATAAACGTGTTATGATATCTGCTGTGTTCATGAGAATGATGTAAAAGTCACACTGAATACAAAAAAATACTCAATTTTACTACTCCAGTTCTGCAACTCATGGTATATTTCTGTTGTAGCTCTTAATAGTGAACAAGTTATCCGGAGCTGAACTGGGTCCATTGAATGAATTAAATTCCCAAATTTCCTCTAGCCATAGAATTCTACATTCTATATTTGCATATAGAATGATAGTATTCTCTTTCAGCTGTTTCAATTGTCTGAAATAGAATGATAATAAAATTACATTAGGAACAGTGTTTATGCGCACGCACGTGCACACATGCGCACACAGAGAGTTTTCAGTGTTAGGTGCAATCATACAGCACAAGGAATCTTTTAGTGATACAATGAGCTATAAATTAATAATAATAATAATAATAAATAATCTGCCACACAATACACCAGATATAACTGTAGTCAAGAAGAAAGAAAAACAAGTCAAAATAATCGACATAGCAATACCAGGGGATAGCAGAACAGAAGAAAAAGAAATAGAAAAAACCACAAAATACAAAGATCTACAAATTGAAATTGAAAGGCCGTGGCAGAAAAAGACCAAAATAATCCCTGTGGTAATTGGTGCCCTGGGTGCAGTTCCAAAAGACCTTGAAGAGCTCCTCAACACCATAGGGGCCACAGAAATCACCATCCGCCAATTACAAAAAGCAACTTTACTGGGAATAGCCTATATTCTGTGACAATATCTATAATAATAATAACAGCAACGATATTGATAATAAAATTCAGCTATCCCAGGTCCTTGGGAAGGACTCAATGTCTGGATAAAACAGACCAGTCAATAATACCTGTCTGTGTAAACAACAATAATAAACAAACAATAAATACATTCCTGTGCAAGTGTGTGGGGGCACAGTTACTGGTAACTGACTCTAGGGTTAGAAATTTGTGGGTTTCATGCATTTTTTTTGTATCTAAATTGTAATTTTTTTAAAAAAATGTCTCCCCTGCCATGTTTCTTACATGAGCATTATGTGAAAGAAGTAAAATATGCTATGTAGATGGGTCCTCAGTTTATGGTTGTAATGGTTGATAGAAAACAGATTTAATTTTTAAAAACTGCTTTTGATAAGCAGCTTTGATCTAGAATACTGAGCAAAGGATTTTGCTCCAAAGTGGAATTCCCAATTTTACCTGGTCATGAGCAAATTGGACAAATTTTACTGGTCATGAGCAAATTGGACAACTTGAAACAAGTATCCTTTGTCTGTTGGTAGGAATGCTGAAAAACAAGAAGCAAGAAAAGCAATTAATATCAATATTCTAGGTATTGTTATTCATGGAGGAAAGCAAGTCATTTCCCCACATAAAATAATGCCTAAATATTTTACACAGGGTAAAAAAAAATCATCGGCCACTCTGCTGCCTATTCATTTGGCTTTCTTGGGTCTCTATAAAGCTCCCTTTGTAGGCACCACAAACTTAACTTATTTTATGTCATCTGAAATCTTTGCCACCTCATTGGCCTTTCCCTCTTCAGATCATTAATAAATACATTAAGCAAGACTTGTCTTACTATGGAACATTTGGGTAACCCACTCTGAATTTTTTCCATGTTGTACACAGACCATTAATTCCTAATTTGTTTTGTGACTCTTTTGTATCATGTCACTAGTTCAGTTTTCATCCCGCAAGCCCATAATTTTATAATAGCCTTTTGTGAAGGACATTAGCAGGGTTTTTTTTTTTTTAAATGTCTAAACATTTTTTGCCAATCTAGGTTTTTTTCTACTCTTATGTTAACATTGGAAATCTTCTATGACTACAGATACATGGATTTTATAGGAAAGTGGTAGTATGTGTCAAGGCTTTCAAAGAGTCTTGGAGGCTATTCTCACGAGCAGCAGAAACCAGGCTAAGCAACCCCAGCAGCCAGCCTTCTTAAATGTCTTCCCTGTTAAACGCAGTTAGCAGGTCCACACTGTGGTGATTTATGAGTAGATCCCCTGGTGGAGAGGCTACAATGAGCCTCCTGGTGTCGAGGGTTCCCCAGAATGCCCCGCACACTTGCGCGGGGCATTCTGGGACTTCCGGGGGCGGGAGGTCCTTGATCCCCGCTGCCCCAACCGGCTCAATGACGGAGCCAGTAATCGTGTGAGTGGTTGATCCATGCAGGGGGTGCAAACGTCCTTCAGGCTCTCCATACTGCTCGTGTGGGAAGCCTCCCTATGGTGCAAAATGTATTTGTTTTTATCTAATTTTAGTCAATTATGGCTCTGTTCTCAATAATGTCCATTATTTATTTACAGTATTTAAAATGTTCAAATACTCGCCTTTCTCCATCATGGGTTCAAGGCAGCTAAGAACATCTCTGAAATACCATAAAAGATGCAATTACAATTTTAAAAAGTTACTATAACTGAGCATAAAATATTAAAGAAAAATGCAAACAAGATTTTAGAACATGAGAGAAGGCTTACCAGAAGCCTTATGGATTTTGTGAGTTGGCAAACCATTAAAAGAAGGTAGCTATTTGAGTCTCCTGGAGGTTTTTCACACATGGTTCTATGCCTCGTGGTATCTGAAGATCGAATCTGCTTTGCAGCAGATTCGAGGCATTTTAATTCAAAGGATTAGATGGACCATTCACATAGCCATCAGCACCTCTATCAACACCTTCGGAGAAAGCAGAAGCCCCAGAGTTTTCCCCCCAAAAGCTGCTGGAAATAGAGGATTTTTTAACCCCGGAGTTGGACATAACTCGGGCTAAGCCAGAATTCGCAGCCTCCATTTGGGGAGAATCAAAGTCCTGACTGTCCTGGTCCCTCAAATGGAGGTCAGATTAAATCTAGCGAATATGTGGACTGGCACACTCCAATCAGGACTGGATTTTAGGGGAAAGCCCTGTCTGTAAAACCTCCTGGGGGAACCAATTCCACCAAATGGGGGCTAGCACTGAGAATACAGAGAGCATTGCCTGTTTTCTTCAAATTTAGAGTAAAGCAGCTGATAGAGTGAAGGTGAATTGAATAATTCACCATTAATCAGAAAGCAGAACCATTAAAAATTGTGTTCAGTTCCACTTCTGCAGGGATGTAGGAAGGTTGGTGGCGGCCCTGGAATTGGATGCAGCAGTCACTGCTGGGTGTGCTACCCTTTGCCAGCCACACTCCTTCCGCTTGCATCAGCACACCAACACACAGTCTGTCCAGCCAGCGAGCGCTTTGGTCTGGCTGGGTGCTTCTTTCCTCTCCTTTGAGCATATGGTAAGTGGTGTCACCTCAGCAGGTAACTACAGACAGCACCATTAATAAATGAGAACCGGAGAGGGTATGGTTCATAGGAATGGAGGTGCTACCACCTGAATAGAATTGTGCTTGTCTTAAAAATAAATAAATTATAAAGATTCTTCTTACTGTTGCTCTCTCATGAGACTATGACAAACACAGTAGGCATGTTGTATGAACAGTGACAGTAGAGGAGCTACACTTTGTTCTTCACTGCAAATCTTCAGAAGCAGAGTTGCATATCTCTGTTTTGCTCTGAAATGAAAGTACAGTCGTGAACAGTTATTAAACGGTACTATAAATATATGGAGGTAGCCAATGGCACAGCGGGGATATGACTTGACTAGCAAGCCAGAGGTTGCCGGTTCAAATCCCTGCTGTAAACACCTCTATCGGACAGCAATGATATAGGAAGCTGCTGAAAGGTGTCATCTCATAATGCTCTGGAGATGGCAATGGTAAACCCTTCCTGTATTCTACCAAAAGACAACCACAGGGCTCTGTGGTCACCAGGAGTCAACACTGACTTGATGGTGCATTTTACCTTTACTATAAATATGCAGTCTCCATCCCTATGGCAAACATTCGTAATACCAATTATGATCAGAAGATTCTGACTAAACAGTTATCTTTTAACAATTGTGCTGATAGTTGTTGCCTGCTGAAGTTACAGCACTCCGCTTATGCTCAGAGGCACATGTTACTAAATTCTTCTTAAACATTGCTGTGACACTGATTCCCAGCTTTTGCTGTTGCCACAAGCTATGTTGGAGCACAGATGGCCTAGCCCAATAGTGTTTCCATGGTTATGGCTTTGTAGGTGAGTACAATCTCTCAGTCTAGACATCAGGTTTCATTCACCCATCATGGGTCCTCAGACTCCCTCACATTTTGGAGCTCAGTCAGAGCTGCACACTGATAACAAACCCTGTAAACTAAAGGTGGTTTTTTATTTGTTTGTTTGTTGGGGGGTGGGGGCTTTAATCTGATATTATTCTATGGACAGCTAGGAACTCATACTTGCCAACATGTCCCTATTTTCCCATCCAGGTGAATGGGAAAATAGGGACATTTTGGTAGGTATGGGAACTGTGACTCTACCTTGTTTAAATAGCCCTAGTATGCCTGCAAACCTCAATTTAAATAATCAAGTAATCAATATGCAATGATTTTCTGTATTTCTGGGAAGAATGAATCCTCTAGTCAGAGGCGGAAAAAGCTTTAGGCCCAGCCAAAAGGAAAGACCTCCCTAGGGAAGGACTGCAAGTAAAGTAGTAAAGTGATTATTAATCAGGTTTTCATATCCATCTCCCATCCTCCAAACTCTGTCTAAATAGCCATCTCCTTTCTCTCCTTTCTAGGACTCTATCTTAACTTAACAAAAAGGAAAACCTTAACTTGCCCTGCTTAGGATGAATAGTAAGGAAATAATAAAGAAGCTTCCCACCCATTGCAACTTTGGAGCCTAACAAGGCCTTGTTGCTGGGAGGTTTATGGAGCACCAGACTGTCAGTCCTAGGCTCTGCCTACCAATCTCTGCTGATGCTGCTCCTCCTCTTTTCAGATGGCTAACTGGGAAAGATAATTTCTTTCATATATAGCTGGAGCAGGGAGCCCTCATCACTTCTTAAAAAAGACTCTGAGTGCCCAATTATTGGCTTACTTATTCTGAGCCAGTTGCCACTTAAAAAAGAAGAAGAGGTTCAGTTCTGGTTGAGGCTCAAGTCAACCTTGAGATTTTAGATTCAGGTTCAGTCCTGGTTCACTGAAAAAATATGCCTGAACAAGTGCTTGGGTTTGGGTTTGAGTTCGATTCTACTCTCTGTCATTAATATAACCAGAAAATGAAAAACCAGGTGGGATATACTTGAACTAGAGGCTATGAAAGTTGTCTTTTGAGGATACTACAAGCTGGCTACTGATTCTACTGATTCAGTATCTTCTGGTTCCACAAGGAATTTCTCATTTGATCAGACTGGTGATCCTTGCTAAGATTCTCTTCTACTTTAGTATGTGATATAAGCTGTCTCTCGATGTATTTTACTGATACTCCTTCACTTACAATTTTGTGTCCTTTGCTTTTTTTGTGTTTTTTGTTTTTGTTTTTTTGTTCAGTAGTATAATCTGTTTATATAGCCTAATCTGTAAGAATTAACTGAAAATTGTAAGTGAGAATTGTGCATCAGCCTTAGAAGACTTTTAACCGACTTTTTAATTTTCTAAGAAAAGGCATAAACTAATGTTGGAAAGGGAGCCTTCCATAGTGTGTTTCTGATACAAGATTGGAAGAAGTTGATCCCTGTTAGTTTCATACCAGTGGGTGTGTGCCAGTATGCAATCTGGTCCAAGGAATATCCAAAATGTCTGTGTCTCTTGGCTATGGCCATTAGCCAGTGCATGGAATTCTTGTGGCTTTACTACTATAGTTTCTTGCTACCGTCAGAGGGTGTTGCATTTAGAATGTTCTGTTAATTAGGTGAAGTTTCGGAATGAAGGTTGTAATTTCTGGTTTTGGCTTTTGGTTTATTTTTAGTTTTTCCACTGATTTCTGGTGCCTTGTGGGACATTTACTGGATGAAGTATTAAAAAGACCGCCTGCAAGAAAGGGCGGGCAAGTGTCCACAGGATGGAAAGCTGTAATTTGTTGTTGCTGTTGTTTTTTTAATTATAGAAACCATATATACCCTTGAATGACAAAGAGTATTTTTAGAAGTGTTCATATGTTTTTCAATCAGTAGTTAATGTTTCTGAGCATTCCCCAAGCATCTACAGTTTAATGTACATAGGTGGTCACAATATTATTATGTCTTCTCTTCCTTCAAATTTAGTTTTACTTCAGAATTCAAACTGGCTAGCTCCATTATCTAAGTTTAATGTTCCAGGTTTATCTAAAACATTTACCTTAATTTCAATTCTAGTGAGTAAAACAAGGTTCTTAAAAGAGGTTCTCTTAAAGGAGACTTGAAGTGGCATGAAAAACCTTTGCTAGCCAAGGGATGGCTTTTGAGCATTCAGTAATCTGGAAGGCGTGATACTTCACCATTGCCCCCAAGCGTTCCTAGGACTCCTGCGTAGTTCCTGTAGCATAATTTTCCTTCATGTTTTAACAACAGTTTTTTCATGTGATTTGAAACTGGATAGTTAAGAATGGAACGTCTTCTGAAACTTCATAGTTAACACATCATAAAGTTGGTAGTATCACATTTTTAAACTAGTTTTTGTTTAAGTGTGAGTTAATGTAGAAAGTTAACAGACAGTGCAGACAGAAATACAAAAACATAACAGCTGATTTCAAGACTAAGAGTTGCAGCAAGCCGTGCTTCTGCTTGTGTGCAGAGGGAAGTGGTGGTTTTTGGTGACCCCCTTTTCCTTTCTTATTTTCAGGAAGCCACCATCCGTTCCTTCTGGAAATATGTCCTGGGGTCCCCCAACCCTTAGAAGGCACAGGCCACTGGAGAGGGAAGGTGGGCTCACCAAAGATCACTCCTCCTTTCCAGTGTTCTTTCTAATTTTTTTTTCATCTGTGTGTGGAATGAGTATTGCTCTGGGTGGAAGTATCAAGGCAGTGTATGTGCATGTGAATTCAGGGTGGGGCTTTCCTGATCCAACCTGAGCGGGATCAAAAATTGACTGAGTGGACATAAAAAGTGTGAGCGCTTTAGAGAACACGATTCCCTTCTTTTTCCTCCACAGGTAGTAACTGCTCTGCTAGTATTTTGATTAAACATCCACATTTCCAAGGCTCCTTCCTGCCCCACAATACCGTGTTTCCCCGAAAATAAGACAGTGTCTTATATTAATTTTAGCCCCCCAAAATGCACTAGGGCATATTAGCGGTACATCAGAAATTACTGCTAGGTCTTACTTTCGGGGTAGGTCTTACTTTCGGGGAAACAGGGTACATCTTTGGCCACAGCTCTAGCTTTCCTTTCTTCACTAGGTACTGTGTATTCAACAACACTTACACCTTAGCATGCCACATATTTGGCCCAGTTTTCATATTACTGGTAGTCTACGATTGCTGCCAAAAACCTGCTTCACCAGTATGAGGCCCACCTTGCAACAGCAATGCAATTTGGCAGTCACACCATTTGAGAGGGTCAAATGGAACATCTGCATGCCAGTATCTCCTTCTCCTCACTGGGGCTACTGGCATGTGGATTCTCCATTTGGAATGCTCCTCTCTAACTGTATGATTCTGAATTATTTCTCCAACATAAGTCTCTAACATGCTGAAGCAGTGTTTGGGGCACAGCACCAATAACATGAGAATTGCCTCTTACCATTTGTCTCCCTTTATATCTGGAATATTAGCTGGCTTTGTGTCTACACATGTTGTTCATTCTGTAATTAAACACCGTTGTTCTCTTCACTAGCTTTGTATGAATTTCTTTCCATATTTTCGGTGTGGTTATTTTGTCTTTTTAAAAAACGTATATTGGCTGACATCCAGTGCAATGTTACAGGTCTGTAATGCTGCACTAGGAGACTGCTGTGCCTTCAAAGACAGCCTTAGGCCTGTGCAAAATGGCCAGTTGTGCAAGCAGTGCTTCTGCAAATTTCCACATTGTCCCGATGGAGAAATCTGTGGCTGCACTGCTTGCATCGCCATCCATTTTGTGCCGCCCTGATGCTGCCTTTGAAGATGCAACAGCCCTGCAGCACAGCATTACAGACATGTAACAGGGCACTGGATGTCAGCCATCGCAATTATTAAAATGGATCAATTTGATGTTGTTCATCGTAACAAAACAATAACATCACATCAGTATTGTCACCCACTCTGGAAATAAATCCTGTATTCTGGACATATTAATTATAGTAAGGAAAATATTTCAGAAATGTTTTCAGGTAATTCTTTAAACTGCACAGATATTATTTTTCATATCCTGTGCATACAAAGCTAAGCTCTGTTAATGCCAAGGCAGTGGGAAGTTATGACTAATGCATTTTAGAAATCTCTAGCATTTTTCTTATAATAGCTTTTCCATACTACTAATGTTATGGTTTTGAAGTCTGACATCGTAGGACCTTTTGAAGCTAAAATGCAAGTACCTTGCGTCCCACTGGAGTGTTAGAAGTCTCCCATTTCCATTGTGGTAAAGCTCCCATTTCAAACTCTGCAGGCGTGCCAGATAGAGATCTTAAATCTGGCATTGGAATGGGTTCATCCTTGGCATTGGCCAGGTCTGAAGATGAGTTCTGCTTTGTGTGGTATTGATTGGGGCAGGGGGTAGGTTTTCATTGACACAGTTCCTTTGAAATTGCATTTAAAATATTCCCAGTGTTTTATATTTTTTACAATTCCTGTGGAATTCCAGCAGAAATGCCTCATTTCTTGCACCTCAACTCTTCAACCACGAGTTAGGATCTGATCTATTGTGATCAATGTTATTGTTTTTTATATGGAATTATCAATGTGCACAGCATTTTTCAATTTACAAGAGAGCAGGTCATTGCCCGAAGGCGTTTACAGTTGCTTGGCAGAAGGGTAACAGAAGAAGGTAACAGAGGAAGGGAAGGGGGTGGTGGAAACAGGGTTAACGGGGGGGAAAGTATGCTTTTATTTTAGTCACATACAAGCCCTGACAGTAGGGCTTGGACTAAGGGGTTGGACTTATCCTTGATATACTGAAAGACCTGAAGTGCTTCTCCATGACATTTATCTTGGTGTTGAACAAGAAGCAGTTTACACAACAGGTTTGCACTATTTTTGCAATGTGGGTGTACACAATACATAGTAGGCTGATTCTCATGACGAGCAATAGGGTAGGACTAGTTTCCTACTTAAGTTTGGGAGCCGAGTATGCTTCCTCTTTGTGATCTTATGTGAGTAAAAAGCAAGGGAGGAGGTGAGGGAAGTGACTGTGAGGCTTCCGCTGGGTAGGAGGGCTTTTCCTTCTACCTCATTAAACAGCTGTGTACAGCTGCTGAGTAGTAGGGAGCCCTCCTACCCAGCAAATGCCTCACAGACGATCACTTCCCCCGCCTCCTACCTTGCTATTTACTCGCACATGATCACAAAAGGGGTGTATACAGCTCCCAAACTTGGGTAATACATGTGTGAGATTTGCTGCAATCACATGCTTAACAGCCACTGCAAGGTTTCTGTGAGTGGTTCCACAATAGTGCACAGAACTCTGATGAGTTTCAGTTCACCCTCATAATCGCATAAAGTACTTTGTCATAGGCTGAATTACTAAGTGTTACTAAGATTTCACCACATATTCCTGCATCACAGCACATGCAATTTGCCAGATCAATGTTTTTTGTCATTTTGTGGCATAATAAATAGTTTGATGTTGTTGTGAGTGGGAGGTGAATTCACCAGTTGTTCATCAGTTGGGAATAATGTAGCCGGGACAAGTGTGTAGTCCCTTATCTTAACGTACAGATTCAGAATTTATAAAATCTGGTATCAAAGTTATTAACCGCGATATGAAATATGTGTTTGTGAGACATATTTGTGAGAATAAAGGCATATCCAGCTTTTCCACTGAGAAGTAAAAATGTTGGGTCAATTTGAAAAAAACAAAACTAGTACAAAAATGAAACCATGAAGCATAAGAAGGCATGGATTTATTTCTAAGACCAAAACTATGTCTTGCAGTATATAGTTTCTCATCATGTTTTAGTTTGGATGGGACAGGAATAATACCTGGCTAAGCAAAATTATTTAAAGGTATTTTAAGCAATTTATAAAATCTATCCCCATACATTTTCAGGTACAATTTAAAAGCAAGAAGGAGGAATTAAGCAAGGCTTGATAGGCTAACTTCTTTATCAGTTCTTGCGGCTATGTTTAAATATTTTACTTGAAGTTTGAAGCTATGAATGATAAACATTGGAACACTTAGGCTGCAGTCCTAAACACACTTACTAGGCAGTAGGCTCCACTGGACATAGTGGGACTTGGTTCCAAGAAACTATGCATAAGAATGTATTGTTGACTATCAAGCAGGAACACTTCATGACAGGACTTTACTGTATAATCACTGTGCTTCTTCTTTCGTTCCCCAAAGATTAGATTTTCTTTGGAGGCCCTATATTAATAACCAGATGTGATCTTCTTCCTGCCCAAAGGTCATGCTAGTTGGCCAGGTCAGCCTGTTTGTCTGTGTGCATGAACTGTGAAGTCTATTCAGAATGACAGGTATAGGAAGGGGAGCGGGGGTAGGGTGTTAACCTCAAGACCACCAAAAGGGACTTTTCCCTGCTGGGAACAAAGGCGAGCAGGAACTTCTGCCTTTTTCAGCACTCCTGGGACTTTAACCTGCTACACAAAAGAAGTAGTGCAGCTGAAGGGAATGCTCTTCACAACAAATGAATATCTTCAATTATTTATCAATCAAAAAACGTGATATATATTTTTTTATTCTCAACTGAGCAAATCCAGCATTATGTAATTAATATACCAAGCATTCTTTGCATATTTATTTTTTAATTGAATTTTTATTAAATCGCTAAAGTGGCTTTTTCTTCCTCCTAAATAATAACAATTTTTAAAAAATGGAATCAAGACACTAACTATTCAGCTTAATTGCCTGAATGTTTTGTGTTAAATAAGCTTATGTTTTGTTTTAGTTTAAGCGTACACTACCATTTAGTTCTACAAGATTCATGATTTTAAAACAACATTGTTTTTGTTTCATTTTTATCATATGCAATACAACATTTACTTATCCTTTTTTCCCTTTTGGATAGGTAAAAAAAATTCAAAAGAAGCAGCTATTTGTTTCTTAATTGATTTTCTACGTTCGTTGTTCATTGAATAGATAAGTAGTGCCTGTGATATTTGATTACAGAGCAAGGCACCCATTTAACCTTCTGTTCTTTCCTGGCCGGGATTTCAAATACAATACAACGTACCTCCCTTAGGCTCAGTAGGATTAGAATCCTAGCAGTAATCCCCGATGCTATGAAACAGACCTGATAGAACTTCAACTTACTTGTTTAGGATTATGCTCATGAATTTCTGCTCATCTAGATGCGTTAACCCTTTGGGAACTTGTGGAACACGTGATAAGTAAAAACGAAATAAATACATGAACTGAAGGCCACTAATGAGTTTTAGGTGCATCGTTGTAATTTTACTGACTCGAATGTAAAATTCATGCTGAGTTGTAAATGGATTTTGTAGTACAAATCCTTATAGCTTTGTTCCACTTACTTAGTGTTAGAATTTTTTGTAGTATGATGCTAGTAAATTTTAAATAACTAGTTAGTCTTGATTTGTGCATTTTCAAAATGTGTTTTAGCATTCACAGAAGGTGTTAGGTTTTAATCTTTGTAGCTCATATTTTCTCCACAGATAGGGTTTGGCACAGTCCTTATCTGCAGTTCCCCTCACAGCCTTAGAATCATGGGGCACAGAAGTTTTGTTCTGACAGAGACAACATTGCCAGTTATAGGGGTTTGATTTTAATTTAGAGACATGTTCTCCCAAAAGCTGAGTGGAAGCACAAATTCATTTCTCATCAGCAACCAAGCAGCTGTTGTATGATTAAGACTTGTAGTGACCTGAATCACTACATTTGATTTGATGGCCTATATCTAAATACATATTAAAGTACACTTCTACATTGGCAGCAAGATGATTTTTAGCTTTGATAAAGGTTTTATAAAGATAAAAAGGTTTCTGGAGGTTGGTAACATCATGGAATATTCCTATTTCTGTTTTCCTAGGGCATTTGTTTCTTCATTTGGCTTTGTGGTTGAGCAATTACAGAGTTCAAACCATACCTGGAAGGCTAACCCCCAGTCTCAGAAGTCTGGAAGGTTATGGCTACTCAGCAGTGAGGGAATGTGATTTTGCATGTGCTTAAAGATTTTTAAAAATTGCTATTTCACATGTTCCAGAACTGAGCCCTGATGTTCAGAACAGGTTCTAGGGCAGACCTTCCACAAATTAATCCTGTTGCTGTTGGTACATAGCTATTTATGAAGACAATGTGCCGGCTGTGTCTGATTTTTTAATGCAAGCAAAATAACTACTATAACTGAGAATGAAAAGTAGAAGAGTTCGTACTGTTCCCTTTATAAGCCAGTAAAGGGAACAAGATAACTTTCCACTCCTTCCCATATTGTTGATCAGATGAATGCCTTTCTCTCACTGGTCACAACAAAGTTGGAGTCCCCCACCCCCAACTTTTCACTGAGTATGTGCCTTGCCTTTTAGAAATCTTGGAGTGTATAAATTATTCCCAGTAGTCTCCATCCAGATATTGATCAGGTCCATGCTGCCTCAGCTGCACTAGATTTAACCAGCCCATTCATGGGTCATTTACAGACAATAAGACAATCCTAAAATTGCCTGCAGAGTCTCTTTTGACCCTAAGTAGTCAGCAAAGACATATTCTCTAGGGAATAGTGGACATGGAGCCAAAAGTCACTCAGCTGATTTCTTGCTCCAGCTTCTGGAAAGGGAGACTGCTGCTCTGCTGACTATAGACCAGGGCTGTCTCCCAGTTAAAGAAATAATATAACCTATCCATTAAATCTGCAGGCATTAAATCTGCATGCATATGCAGATGAATGGCTAGATGTAATAAAATCTATTTGCAATCAATCAATCAATCAATCAATGTGTTTATTGGATCCATAGACCTTTCCAGAATCTATTTAATACATGAATAGAAGGGAAAACAAAGGGACTACTTTCTTGTTCTAACACACGTCTCATCAGATCTAGACTTAAAAGAGATTTTTCTTTCCTTGTTCGAGTAAAGAGGAATGCCACTTCTAAGGTGGTGCTGCCATCCATGGGGTTTCTACGTTACTGTACTGAATACAATTTAAAACTTTAAAAAATCTGCTTCCTGATTAATCAGATGACCCATTTTAGTCTGTTAAATGGTTTTTGGTTAATTGATCTACCACTACTGCTACAAATATTTATATAACATTCTTCAACCAAAGTTCTCAAAGCGATTTATACAGAAAATAAAAAAACATATATAATTTAATATAATAAATTAATATTTAAACACTGCAATCCTACTGCTGACATAATAGTTCCTGATAACACACAGGTGCACACGCGCACCCCGCCCCCTGATTTATAGATCTTCCCTAGACATATGGAATTTGAAATGGTTGGGAAAACTGCTAGAACTTCCATGGTAAATGAATCATGCCAAATATATTTGACCAACTATATCACAAAAGCCATTTGAAGGACTATGGTGTGACCTGAGTTCTAAGGCTAATTCCTCTCCCCTGCTCCTCACAGTATTTTAAACTGTAAAGGGACTTCCTCTCAGGTTGGAGATTTGAACAGAGGTACTATAGCAGTTATTCTGCAACTCTCGCAGTGGCTAAAGATGGATTCCTTTTCTCTCGGCTTAAAGGAAGCCTTCATGGGAACTTGTCTTGAGCTTTGATTATTAATGTGGTGAATTAAGTTTGTCCTGAGTGCAAGGTGCTCTAGTCACATCAATGGCACCAGGGCCAAAGGGAGATGACCTCTTCAACGCTTGGTTTTACTGAATACCAAGGGAGTAAAACTCAAGATCTTACTGCATGCAGAAATCCTTTCCTCATTTGTGAGTGATCCTGATAAGCATGGGACTACTAAATTTGCTGTGTGTGTGTGTGTGTGTGTGTGTGTGTGTGTGTGTGTGTGTGTGTGATCTGGTATCAGAGGAGGTAACTGAGTTTGTGGAATCCACCAACATTTTAGGAATAGTCAAATCAAGCATGCATCTGTTCTGGCCCACAAAAGCTTATACAGACAAACTTCACTATCTGTGGATCTGACATCTGCAGTTTTGCATATCCACATTTGGTAATTGACACCTGATCTCAGCATACACAGCCAAAAATGGTTAATAAAGGGTTAATTTCACGTATCCGCCATGTTGGGGTGGCTGGAAATGTCCTCCTAGGTAATTTCCAGCCACCATTTTTAGAAAGGAGCCATTTTGTGGCTCATTTTTTAAAAAGCAAAATTTCCCACAATTTTTCCACAGAATAATAGGGGACAGTGGGGGGCATTCCTGGACAGCTGGAGGCTGCTGGAGCACAGTAAGGCTGCTGGAGCACAGTACCTTTGGGGGGCATTTTCCACTGGTTTTTGCCTTTTTTCCAGCCTCTGGGAACCTACCCCCCCCCCATCCCATTGACTTAATGCCCCATTGTCCACGGTTGTAGCAGAGAATGGATCCCCAGCAGATAACAAGGTTCACCTGTACAACACTATATCAGTTCATCCTCAAAGCACTACAAAACACTTTATTGTGTATGTTGCTGCAGACTCACATGGCTATCCAGCAGGGTATGAATTGCTCCACAGGGAATCTGTGGGTAAATGAAAAATATAATGGCAGAACGAACTGCTATTAAGCTGGGTAAATGAACAATATAATGGCAGATCAGATTCAAAGTAGACAAATATGGTGATATTCAATGGGACAAAAGGTTCATCATGTATATGCTGGCAGAGTCATCATTGCTCTGGGTTCATGGAGTAAATCTTGCTGGTCTGAAATGGCCAGCTCATTGGGTTGTGGCAGTGTAAAAAGGCACATTCAATGTTAGGGACTATTGGGAAAGGGTTGGAAATAAAACAGAAAAGGTCATAATGCCATTGTATAAAACTCTAGTATAGCCACAAAGTATTGTGTACTCTTCTAGTTAATTTTTCAGCAGTCATCAGGTTTCTGGATCAGAGGAGCTGGTGGCTAGTCCAAGTTGGCTAGAAACAGGTATAATCCAAAACAACCAGGGATCAAAAGGGCCAGAGGCCGGTATATATTCACTAGAAGCAAGAAAAAATTCAAGCAAGAATCTGAAATAGGGAGCTCGAGTCTAGGGAATCTCTCACCTGACTTAAGTTGCTCATACTGAGAAGTAAGCTTTGAGGGTAGGGCTTTACAGGATTGGTGTACAGGGATTAATCATTAATGTCATCTGACAATTCTCAGCCAGGCTGGTAATGCAGCCTAGATGGGACCCATGAACCACATAGCTCAGTCTGCCAGGTTGGCAATGGAACCAGAGCACCGGTGGTGCAGGAGGGATGGTGGTAGTCTGACAACTAGAAGCCCTGGTTTGAGACATTCCTGATGCCTTATGCCATCTCACAAAGAGAATCATATGGCTTGAAGAGGGCAATTCAAATTATCTAGGTAATTAAACTTTGAGGAAAGACAAACGAGGATGAGACTTTTTAGTTCGTGAAAAAGTTGATTAAACATTCATGATGTCTAGTTTTATCAAATGTTTAACCCTATAGAGAAAGTGAACTTTGGACCAGTTCAGATTAAGAACCTTCCCTACACACGAGGAGAATGTGGCCATGATAAGGATGCCCCTACCAGTTACTAAACGATGTGCCAGCCTGAGAGAATTTTTCTTTCAGTAGAAGAACTCGGAAGCATCCTACAAAATTAGTTGACAACAAGTTCAGAGCATACATGTTTGAAAAACCCTTTGCATATAATTTTTTTTTTTTTTTTTTTTTTTTTTTTTGCTGCTGAACCAACTTGGACCAGTGAAACAGTCCTCAAGCCAGGAATGTCACTGGCTACTTCTTGTCATGGTTATCTTGGATCACTATAGTGTGTGCTTTCTTTCAGTGTAGATATAGTATTTGGGTGTGTGGACAACACATGCTGCCAAGTCCCAAATGTCCGTGCGTTCACCATCTTGGATCAGGGTGTATGGCATCATTACAAACTATACCATTGTGGTGTCCCTGTGTGTCACTCACTACAACTCTAGCAAATTTGGGTCAAATCAGTTAGATAGTCCTCAAGTTAGTGCACCTGCTCCTCAAGAGTTCACACATCTGTTATCTTGGATAGGGGTGGATGACATCATAAAAAACGCCACCATTGGGGCATCCCAATGTGTCTATACAAATGTAGGAAATTTGGTTCAAATTGATTAGGCTGTTCACAAGTTAGCCCACTTTATTTATTTATTTATTTTTACATTTGTATCCTGCTTTTTCCTCCGAGGAGCTTAGAGCTGTGTGCATGGTTATGTTTATCCTCACAACAACCCTGTGAGGTAGGTTAGGCTGAGAGATACATGACTGGCCCAGAGTCACCCAGTGGGTTTCGTGGTTGCATGGGGATTCAAACTCAGGTCCTAGTCCAACACTCTAACCACTATGCTATGCTGGCTCTCATTTGCGCCACAAAGGTTTATGTGTCCACCATCTTGAATCAGTGTGGATGATATCATCACAAACTATGCCATTGAGGTGTCCCTGTGGGTCACTCACTACAACTGTACCTAATTTGGTTCATATCGGTTAGACAGTCCACAAGTTAGCCTACTTGCGCCTCAAACATTCTCATGTCCTCCATCTTGGATTGGGGTAGATGACATCATCACAAACTATGCCATTGAGGTTTTCCCATGTGCTCCTAAGCTGTGGCAAATTTGGTTCAAATCAGTTAGGCGGTTCACAAGTTATCCCACTTGCACCTCAAAAGTTTACGCATCTGCCATCTTGAATCAAGGTGGATGACATCATCACAAACTATGCCGTCAAAGTGTCCTTATGTGTCCCTACAACTGTACCTGATTTGGTTCATATTGGTCCAGGCATTGCAAAGTTGATAGGGGCGACACACACACGGACACACGGAATGCCGGGTGATCTTACCAGCCTACTGGAAATGCCAGTGTCATAGAATGAGGTGGTTAGTTATCAAGTGTCTGAGGAAGCTGTTTCTACCTCTGGATGATTGCTTTAACTGCCATCCATTCTTTACCCCTCCCATCTTGAGAAATGTAGAAGATCGTGTTGTAGCACAACTCAATTTCTGGCTGACATCTTCCTTTGACAGTATTGCCTAAAAGAAATTTTAGTGTTACTGTCTAAAAGATACTATGGATATTATATGACACCGAATTGTGATTTTTATGAGGCTTGTATATTGAAATTCTAATGCATGTTTTATTTATAGTTGCAGTAAGCTTAACTATTGGGAATATCAATTATTTTGATTGTATTTATTGTTGGACTGTATTTTTATTCTGTGTAACTTGCTTTTATACCTAGTATAAAAACTACGTAGTATTATACCTAGTATAAAAACTACGTACTACCTTATATTGCTAAACCTCTTATAATAGTCTTACTCAACCAAGACTATTATATTGCTCAACCACTCAGTTTTTAAATGAGTGGGCTATTGGCAGGTTTGAATTAGCAACATGATAATGTTGGAAAGGATAAAAAGATTGTGTAGTCCAAACCCATGCCACAAGATAAGAGAAACTGTGTGCAGCAACCCCATATAATGCTGAAGGGAGAGCTTTTGATTGCATGTAATATCTACTGAGGAATGCCATAGCAAATTTAATTAGGCGACTCTCTAAGCCACCAAATAGGCTGTCCTTGAGTCATGGCATTTCTTGAGAGGTAAACAAACCCCTCAAGCCCACATGAAGAAGTAGTATACCTATTCTGCATTGAATGTGCTATAACCAAGGCACTTGACAGAAATTGCATGTTATTCTTCATGAATCTATACATTCCCGTCTTGAACCCTGTGAGGTTTATTCTCCTAAAACTTCCAGGGAGATCATTCCAGACTTTAATGTCACAAAATAGTCAAAAACCATCTCTTGGTTTCTTACCTAATGTTTAATGTCCAGTTTGTAGCTTCCCCCAACCCCTCTTTAATCCAGATAGAATGGTGCCTTCTCCATTTATGGATTCAGTTCAGGCATTATTATTTAAAATTTACAATTAACTTTCTTCAAATGATTTCAAAGCTGTGTAAAATGTCACTTTTTCAATGTATAAAAGCCTGCAAAATTTTGCTGAAAGGATATTTTATTGATTGATTGATTGAAAATATTTATACTTCGCCCATCCAGTGCTTTACTGCTCAGGGCGACTCACAGCAATAAGATAGGCACACATAGAATGAAAGTAATAAAATTTTAACAAAAAACTTTAAAAAGTCAGATTGAAAACCACAATTATTAGGTTCAAATTAAAACTGAAAATTATCAAAAGCTAAAGAACCTACTAGATATTTTTGTCACAAACATAGCACTCGGAATGTATTCTGCTTTCCCTCATTCAATATTTTATTTCACTTTTACAAGATGCAGAGATTTCCAGAGCAAGGCTAAGATGCTGGGGATGTGTGGGCTTGTTGTAATGGGGGACCAACATCCATGTCTTGTCTAGAGTAGCTCAGGATCTTATGGCATGATCCTGTCTCAAATTATGCATATGTAGCTGGTCATAATCACAACTTGATTTTATGTTCTGGACAGGAGAAGCATCTGTGGGTGGGAAAGCCTGAAGTACTTCCCTTGCTGTGGACAGAACACTCTCTGGAGGGGGGCAGGAATACATTAGTCCCCCTTCTGCCACTCCATTGTTCCTATGGTCCTGTTCATATATGTTATTTTGGTACAGTAGTATTGCATTAATTCAGCTACATCTTATATTAGGATCAAGCCATGCGCAGTCTCCAGAACTTCAGTTTCAGGTTTAAAACATACAAATTGCTAATCCTCATGATGGCAGGGGATACATTTGAATAAGTGATTGCAAATGTTTCTCATTTTGTCTTTATTGGTGAACCCCCACCCTGATTTTCTTCCCTCACCCTGCTATATAAGGTGAGCATCTTGATAATAGATTGATTTTTCCTATCTGTTGCCACAAGTTAAAACACTCCAGATCCTTCCATTCACTTCTGTAATGTCTAAGCAGCTGCTTGAGATAAATTAGATTTATAATGTTTCACTGCTAGGCTTCCTGGTTAATATTTTGTTAGCAGTAATCCTGGCATTGTCTTACTTATGGCTATCTTTGTGTTTTACTGTCCACGAGTTAAACTTTCATAGAAAGCAAGGCAGAAATTAGCAGCTGATTGCCGTGTGTCATGAATTGCCTTTTGGTTACTTCTGTGGTAGAACGCATAGAAGACAGGGAAAGTAGGGAACACAAGTAGCTTATGGTACACCCAAGAACACACCACCTCCTCCACCACCACCACCACCACCACTACTACTACTACTACTAGTATTACTACTACTATACCCGCTTTTCAAGAAAGTTCCCAAAAGGTTACTCAGTTGGCAGCGGAAGTTAGCACTAACCAATAGGAGCTGGTATATTGTATCCTTATAGGCAGGGCTTCACAGCTTCAGCCCTCCAGCTGTTGTTGGACAATGGCCAATAACATTGTCCAACAATGGATGGACAGGGTGATGGGAGTTGCAGTCCAACACAGCTGGAGTGCTGAAGTTGTGCAGCCCTGCTTATAGCTGTAGTCCTTTCCCAGCTTGTTGTACAGAAGCTTGTCCCTAGAGGGCTCCAGTAGAAAGAAACAGGTGGGAAGGAGGAACAAGAGGGAAAGGAAAGAGAGAGAATACAAAAGCTATATGAAAGACTTGTGAAGACAGAAACAAGTTATTTATGCCAAAGTCAACAGGGAAATGACTTGATTAGCACGCCAGAGGTTGCCGGTTCGAATCTCCGCTGGTACGTTTCCCAGACTATGGGTAACACCTATATTGGGTAGCAGCGATATAGGGAGATGCTGAAAGGCATCATCTCATACTTTGCAGGATATGGCAATAGTAAACCCCTCCTGTATTCTACCAAAGACAACCACAGGGCTCTGTGGTCAACAGGCATCAACACCGACTCGATGGCACACTTTACTTTTACTTGTGTATTATGTCCTCTTTGCCTGAAGCAAAGATATGCGGAGTGATTTGGCTATGAGTCTTCAGACTTTGTGGGTTTGCAAACATTACTTTTTTCTCTGTCTGTCTGGAGATGTTGCTGGCTTTCTGCACCAGGCAATAAACTGTTCTATGCCTCCTTGTCTCTGTGCTGTTCATCGAGCAACTAAAGCCCTGAGTGCTTTGAGTGCCTGCCTCTTTTCCTGCCTACTCCTGGAGATCCCCCACTCCCACTGAAAAATGGGAAGTCAAATGTGAAAGAAACTACTGGACTCACTCCAGAATTAAAGAAGGCTTCAGCCCTCCAGCTGTTGTTGGCTAATGGTCCGAGTGATGGGAGTTGCAGTCCAACACAGCTGGAGGGCTGAAGTTGCCCTTACATTGTCTTGCCCTGGAGACCAGACGATCTTCAAGCTTTTTCATCCAGTAACTGCCTTGCTTTAAGATGCTATCCCATACGATGCTGTCATACAAGCTGTGGATGGAAATTTTAATCTACTGTTGAATGTTGTATCAGAACTGAGTGCAGCTTGTGCAGTTGCTGTCTTTTGCAGATGAGATTATCAGAGATCAAGGTGTCCTGAAGATAAATAATCCAAACATCTGTGACATCTCTTTATAACAAAGAGATGTTTGTTATAATAATCTCTTTATAACAAAGGATCTGATTATTAAGAAAGCAATTTAATTGTCCAAAGGATGGAAAGTGCTCTTCACTGTGCTAGATTGTTCTCCTCGAGACTGAATACATCAGATCCATTTGAAATATATGTCAGAGTATATTCAGTACAGCATTAAAACTTTAGCTGGACAACTCCACATATAATTCTTTCCTCTTTGCAATCACAAACTGACTATAAGTGCTACCAGTACTGATCCTAATAATAAACTTGACTTTAGAATGTGTCTCACAAAGGCAGCAATATGCAATACATGTATATTTTGTAAGAATCTCTAAGTTGTTACTGCTTAACAGGTGGATAGCTGATGCATATCATCTATTATGGTCTGCAACTATGCACTGACTTGTAGGGGAAATTAGCTCTGAAACTAATTTGCAGGTGTGGAATAATAAAGGATCGCAGTTTCTGCACAGGTGATGTCAGGGTTAGAGTATCTCAGTTGACTCAGAGACTAGGGTTTGGGGGCTGGGGAATGAAGTTGATTGAAATAACAGAAGCACAATACAAAATGGGAGTATTTGGCAACCAGTGCCAAGAATACAGACCAATTCTGCAGTCAAAATTGTAAGGAATTCAAATACAACAGGGAACAACTAAGTGAGCATACAGGAAGAGGAAGTAATTATGAGGATAAGGAGGAGGAAGGGGGAGACAGGTAGAGTACAGTGGTAGAAGAAGAGGGACAGACCTGTATACTAGGGATATGCATGGAACTGGTTTGGCACTTCTTTTCTTTAAGGCGCAGGGAGAGTGTCCTTACCTCCACTGCCGTGTTTCCCCCGCTGGCACTGCTGCCAAAACCACTGATGCAGGACGGCTGAATACCTTCTTGCCGCCCCAGTCAGCATAATACCGGAAGTAGCCAGCACACATGCACGTGCGTGATGTGCATCTTAAAGCAACCACCACCCACCTCCCAGGAGTGCACGGAACTGGTTCCATCCCTATTGTATACATCCCTAGTGTATACTTTATTCTGAATTCTGCTGGTCTTCTGGGCAATGCTTTAGGGGTGCTGAAAGCCCCTCTTTAGGTCAGGCACAAACAGTTGGTGGGGTGCCTGACCAGCCAATGCTTTCAACTCAGTTGACCCACCCAACTAATGATAAAGGGGTAACAGGACTTTTTATAGGATTTAGTCCAATGGCGGGGGAAACTTGGAGGGTGAATCTCTTGCTCAGGTAACAGAGGCCGGAAGAGGTGGACCTCAGTGCCCATTCAATTGATGACCCAAAACAACAGGGCACTATTGTTTCTGATATGCATACTCAAAGATGTTTTGCTGGCAGATTTGAAGTACTGTGAAGACTCTCGTGGCCTTGAATGCACTTAGGATATTAACATTACTTTCAGGACGCAGCATACTCAGCAATGAGGAGCCTCCCTTCCCCATGTGATTTCCCACTGTTTAAGCTTCTGTTCCTGGGCCATTTAATGCAATGTGAGACAAGATTTCTCAGGCATCCAAATCTCACTGCTGGCGCTGCTCCTATGGCAAGCCCTTGGTTGCCTTAGTAAACAACAAAAAAGTGGGGGGGGAGGGCAAGCATTCTGTCTGCTAACAAAGTTCATAGAGTGACAGGAGTTTCCAAATAAGAATGAAGTTGTTGATATGCTCCACATCAATCGACCACATTCACACATAACGCAACATTGGAGTTGAATGGGCCAGAGGTTCCCCAAGCGTTGCATGCAAATGTGAATCTGTATGGCAACATACCCAAGTTTCAGTTTTCTGACTCCAGTCTGAAATCTTGGGTTCCAGTGAGTTTCATTGCAGCAACCCAAGGTTGGACGCAGCCTGTATTGCATCTCAGTACAGAACTGCAGGCTGTGTCCCCTTCAATCGGAGTTGAGGGAGGAAGCTTCTCCCTCAGCTCCAGCCTTGATTGGCTGTGTGAGCTATCCTTCAGTCAAGAAGGGAACCACACAGCCAGTTTCCCCTCTATGTAGTCTCACTTACTGCAGAGAGGCAGCTCTCCATTATGACCAAATTCAAACAAGAGAGCGGGGGAGGGGGAGAGCAGAACCAAAGATCCAGCGTGGTGTAGTGGTTAGAGTGCTGGACTAGGACCGGGGAGACCCGAGTTCAAATCCCCATTCAGCCATGAAACTAGCTGGGTGACTCTGGGCCAGTCACTTCTCTCTCATCCTAACCTACTTCACAGGGTTGTTGTGAAAGAAAAACTCAAGTATGTAGTACACCGCTCTGGGCTCCTTGGAGGAAGAGCGGGATATAAATGTAATAATAATAATAATAATAATCCATTGGACCCATGGTTCCATGTTACGTGCGAAAGTGTTACTCAAAACCATTCGTCTTCTCATTGCCTAGTGTGAGGTAATTGACATAAGATTAGGGCCCAGTAGATTCTGGTTCACTTATTCACTATTATCTGTGCTCTGCTGCTAGTGCTTCATCACTGTATTTTCTGGACATATGCCTGGGAGAAGTAAGGTGGTTTCCCCATCATTAACATGGGGAAAAGGTGTCTCCATGTTAGGATGTAACTCTCAAATAGATCTTCCACTGGGTCTGCATCCAGATAAGACTGAATCACTTCTATAAACTGCATAGAGATTGTCCTTGAGAATTTGTGCTATGTTCCCAGAGGTTTTCATGAACGCTCCAGAGATCATCAGAAAATTCAAGCATAAGATTAACCTAAAAGGAAATATTTTGCCAATAAAAACCATAGCATTTATGAGGCTATTCACACGATCATGCAAAACCGGGCTAAGGGAGCCCAGCCTGGTTTTGCATGCTTGTGTGAAACACCGGGATCGTGCCTGATCCCAGTGGCTGCATAGTGGCACACCCGTCTATGTAGCCTCCTTCTAAAATGAGGTTGAGGTTATGCTCCCTTAACTTCATTTTGTTGATTGTGTGTCAGCCAACTGCTGCTTGCAGGTGCAGCTTGGACATTTGCGGGGCGGGGAGGGAGATGCCAGTAATGCACCATGCACTTGTGTGGTGCATTATTGGGGCTCCGGGGGTGAGGTGACGCACGGTAGCTCATCCCAGCAGCCCAATCCTGGAGCTGCCAGGTGAGCTGCAGGGGAAGCTGCTGCTCATCTGGGTGGGCGATCTGCCCTCCCAGGAACGAACAAGAGATCATCTGAGGGTAGGGTAAGTGAAACCTGCTCTCCCTGCAGACCTCCGTGGAGCTCTTCTCTTTAATTGTGAGAAAAGCTCCAAGGAGTTCCTATTTGTATTGTTACCAGATTTGTTCTGAAGCATTGTAGTTACTACCCTTTGTGACTACACTTTGGCTTAATGTGGGGGATTTAACTCAATTTAGTGCACAGCTGCATACAGCCAGCTTATAAATTAAGGTACCACGAAAGCTGACCAAGGATTGGACAAACCCCTATTAGAGTACTCAGAAAGGCACAACAGAGTACAGGCACATTCCTTGAAAGCAAGATTAGATTTTATTGAAGAGCAAAGATTTAAAGTAAAGATTTATAGTAACCATTGGGTTAGCGTGTCATCAGATTTGCTGACAGTAACCTACCCCTAGGGGGTAATGTTCTGAGAATGGCATAGGGTTGCCCCCAATACACATCCACAGGTTAGCATTGAGATAAAGGGGATACAGTTGCAGGTACTAGGAAGTGGGAGGGAGAGAATGTCTATAGCTACCTGCCGAGTCACTTTGCCTTGGGCTGGAGCGATGAACTGGGAGATTCGCCTGGTGAGGGGAATCTCTGGGCAACTAAGTTCTTGACTTGCAAGGAATTGGAGGGCCCCAAAATAGTGATCTAAAATAGTGATTTCAGCTCAGGGATGCTCAGACTTGGGCATCTCTAGGACTCATCCACAGAAGAAACTTTTCTCTCTGGGCTTGCAGTGGGGTGGATAGTCAGGTTAGCGAGACGTGGGCAACCTCAATTCTTGGGAACAGTAAAGCACATCCAAATGGGGGTTAGGGAGCAAGATCAACTGAACACTGAAGGGTGGATGAATGTTGAACTGGAATCTACGACAAATACTGAGTGAAGTGCTAAACCTAAGAGTGGTTTTTATATCCTTTTGAATTACTAGACCGAGCACTTCCCACCTCCATAAATTCTGATCTTGGTGTTGATGAACTTTTATTTTGTGGGGGGAGACTCCTAAAGATGGATATCTCTGTGGGTGTTCTCTTAGACATTTGTCTTAAAATAGAAGGCTGGATAGGTGTCCTTCCAAGGGAGGCAATCTGGAGGGGAATGGAAACACTGATTGTCAGCATGACTCACTTGACTGAATCTAAAAGTCTTATCTATAGGATGGAGGATGCTGTTGATTCCTTGACTCCTTGGCTTATCTGAGTGTCCACTCATTAGGAGGGGAAATTCCAATCTCAGTGTTCCAAAGTGTTGTCTATTCTGGTGCTCTCTGTGTATGCTCTGTGGCTATGACTATCAGAGCAGTATCTCTTTGTCCTTTTCAATCGCACTAATGACCTAGAAGCACTCAAATATTGTTGTGGTCTGTCATACCCTGCCCAGTGTAAATGTGATGCTGCTGATTCTCAATGAAGTAACAATATTTACAACTTTTTATCTATCCTAGCCTATCAGAGTTTTTTCATGAAGAATTCTGTAAGTACACTCCAGAAAGCTTAGGCCAAACATGAACTATTCCAGTTGTGCTGTTGCAACATCTGTGTTAGAGAGAACTTTGCATGTTATATTTCATACCTCCTAGATACAGTAACTGGTGTATGAAAAGCATGAGTCTGCACATGATATCCTGAAAACTGTCAGTTTGATTCAGTGAATGATTTAGGGCGTGCAGTCTCCCAGAGAGGCATACTGCCAAAATCCAATGTAATCATTCATGAAGCACCAGAACCAGATGACAAAAGACAAACGTCAGTCTTTCCTTGGGTTTTCCAAGTACTTACTCAAAGTTTGTAAAGCAATTTGCTACTAAGTTAGTTCCCTTGTACTATCTCCTAAAGAAAGGTGTAAAATGCAGGGCTGGTGCAACACAGTAAGCGTGGACCACATCGCAGGGGGCACCGACATTGGCAGTGGGCATGTGCTGCTCCCATCCCCCACTGCACCGCCTTTTCCCCGTCGCCTATTTCCCCCACCACTATGTCACTCTTGTGAGGCAAGATCAGGTAAATCTGGTTTCATGCCTGTTGGGGGTTGATAAATATAGGTTAGAGGATGGATTCACACAATGCTTCTTCCATAAAAAAGTATGAAAATATGTGTGTGTGTTGGCGGGGGGGGGGAGAGATCACCTGGGCATCATTTTCTGTGTGCCTGTTTCTAAACCCTTGTACAAAAAGAATTGTAACCCATATTTCTACATGATGGTATCCTTGGGGAGTGGAAAAGGAGACTGTACTCCCCTGTAGGAAAGCAGGATGGAATAAAAGCTGAGGAAAACCACTGCAGTGCACAGCTTACCTATTTATTCTGCATTGTGGCATGTGCAGAATAGTGCCTTCTTTTCACAGTACCCAGATGCAGATTTTAATTGTTGGGCAGTATTTAAGATCTTAAATGTTGAAAGAAAACGGGCAGGACTTTCCCTCTGAGGGAAAGAGCCCTTTCCTGCTCTGGCTGTAGCAAGAGGAGAGCCCTGTTGGCAGCAGGCATGCCTGAGCCTTGATATGGCATCAAGGCGCATGTGTGCCCATAGCTTTGCAATAGGCTCCTGCATCTGCGCTGCAGTCAGAGCAGGAGAGTCAGTGGTTGTAACCTTTTGTAAAACCTCTCTTTTAAAATTAATTAATTAATTAATTAATTAATTAACTGATTTTGTTTGCTTTGATCACATTAACCCTTGGACTATGACAGCCTGGTCATATGATGCTAAGTATTTACTGCTCATTACTTGTTTTTAGTCTGACAATGCATTCGCCCCTTCGCTGCATTTTTTAAATTACAGCATTCGGTTTGAAGGGAGAACAGCAGCATCGTGTGAACAAACTGAGAGTTCGTAAAGGAGTTTAGGAAAGGGGGAGTATAGCCTGCCATTAATACTGATGAGGGAGGGGGGTGCCGATTTATAGGTTGCAGGGGGTGCCCTAGCACTGGCCCTGCTAAAATGTAAGTGGGGCACAGCATGCCTGTTGTTGTTTCTTTTTAAAGGAGATCAGATTAAGCGTTCAATTTCCACTAGCCAGTTCTAAACTCCTTTGACTCTGCGAAGCAAACAGTTGTCACTACGGATGCATGTGAGTATGGGCTTGGTATTGTCTTGGTTGAAGTAAAAAATGGGCGAGAGACCACTGTAGCATTTGCCTCCTCAACTCTTACTGGGGAAAAAAAATCTTACTCTGTTATTGAAATATAAGCTTTGGCATGTATCTTCTGGCTGTGAGACGTTTTAGGACTTGCTTGTGGAGCAGAAAATTTATTCTGAGATCCAACCATAAACCTCTGTCAAATTTCACCTCTGCCATGAACTCCCTAAGTGGCCTAGGGCAAGCCACATTCTCTCAACAACTGCCTCCATCTTCAAGACTACCTATCATACCAATTTACCTTAAAAGGCGAAAATCAGTCAGCCAGCCACTCTAACCACTATATCATAGTGTTATAATAAGGAGATAGTGAATGTAAAGTGCTAAATGTAAACTGCTAAATAAATGCTAATAAACATGATGTGATATACAAATCTGAGTGTTTGGCTCGCTTCATAATCCAGTAACAGGATCATGCTAAATGCTGCAGATCATTATTAAACCATAGAGTAAAAAAACAAACCAACCGATTGCAGTTGTATTAATTATGAAACCAAGTATGTGAAATGAAACAATGGAACTCTTAACTGTTGGATTTGAGTAACCATTATGCAAAATATGCCATAGAGGCTTTTGCTATACTGTAATTATTTGGGTATGCTTCTACAAGGAGAGAATGCCTACACTGTATTATGTGCCAAGTTCTGTTAAATTCTCCCACAGATCAGATCAGATGAACAAAATAGCTGTGTTCTGTATACTGCGGTGTATTCCAGATGTAGAATTGTAGGACAAGGGAGTGGTGCCTGCTTCTATATGTGCTGTCCGACACTTTTTGTGTGGCTGTGCAAGTGCAGACAGTGAGACATAGAGGGTGAAAAGATTCAAGATCCCAATATATTGTTTGGCCTATAGCTCTTATTTTCCTTAATCCAGCACTGTGAAAGTTAAATAGAAGTGTCTTCTAATTGTACAAATGCTTGTTACAATCCTCAACCCTGGAGTGGTAGCTTAAAGTCGGACAGCATTCTAGAGTGGTTAGGCGAAAGTATTTAGTAAGTCCAGAACCCCCGTACTTCTTTCTTTCTATGTGGCTGTATTTTTAGAAGACAGCACTCAAATTGAAAAATAACTACGAGGGGTATTCAGAACGTCCATACACTGACATATATGTACAACTCAAATCTATGTGTTTTGATTTTCTTTTTTAAATGTAACCCCCCCCCCACCAATTGCAATGCAGTTGAAACAGGTGGCAAATCCATTTATGGTGAGAAGTTTGCTGATGAGAACTTCCTCCTCAAGCACACAGGCCCTGGCATTTTGTCTATGGCAAATGCTGGTCCCAATACAGAGGGATCTCAGTTCTTCATTTGTACTGCCAGGACTCATTGGTTGGATTGGAAACATGTGGTCTTTGGCCAGGTCAAAGATGGAACAAATGGAGTGCTTTGGATCAAGGAATGGCAAGACAAGCAAGAAGCTCACCGTCACTGACTGTGGGCAGCTGTCATAAAATCGCTTTGTCTGAACAATCATTAATTCCTTCTGTAGCTGGGGTTGGTACCCCACATGGGGTGCTTTAGCTCTGTCATCCTTGCTCCAGTGCCTCTATACCTCTAAAAAAAAAATTCTTTGATGTCCAGTCGCCCATCAACAGTAGCCATTACCTCAGATTTACATCAACATTTCATCCCTCAAAGGTGCTCCTTCATTTGGAGAAATAAATAAATGTCACTAGGAGCAAGGTCTGGGGAATAGAGAGTATATTTGAGTATTTAGAACCGTAAATTATGAATGGCAGCTACTGCAACATGGGAAGTGTGGCTTGGTGTGTTGTCTTGAAGGGAGAGCACACCTCGTTGCAACTTCCCATGTCTCTTCTGCTTTTTAATTGCTCTCATATGTAAGCAACTCTGCCCCCAAAACAAAAGATCTGCACACTTGTTTTATCCTTTGAGGCTGTTCTCACAAGCAGTCTAGCCCAGGCTAGGGCAGCCTAGCTTTGGGCTAGGCTGCTTGCGTGGAGTGCCAGAATCTGCATGGATCCCGGCACTCCTGCCCAGCCTAATACCACTCCCAAGCCTGGCTCTAAGCTGAGGTTAAAGGAGCAAGTGTTCCCTTAACCCAGCTGCCAGGCTTATGTGTCTCCATGGGCTTGTGTGTCTCGTGTCCTCGGGACACAGGCTCGTGTGTCTCCATGGGATGTGTGTACACAGATCCTGGCACTCCCATCCAGCCTAACCCCACTCCCAAGCCCAGCTCTAACCCAAAGTTAAGGGAGCAAGAGCTTGCTTAACCCGGCTGCCGGGTTACAGAGGAGACAAAGAGACAGGCTCCTAGAGTGCCCATCTGATGGGAGATCCTGTCAGTTTTCGGAGCCTGGGATGCAGCGTTCCAACCTCTGAGCTCCACGCTGCATGGTGTAGCGCAGATCATCTGAGAGCACAGTCCGTGTTCCCAGCAGGCATCTTGTGATCGTTTGGGGGGAAGTGAGTTGGAGCAACCTTACCTCCAGTCTGCCCCATCGCCCGCCCAGTTGTGTGAATGGCCCCTTTGTCAGCTTTGTATGTTGCAAGAAAATTTGCTCTTGATTTTTAAAGCACTAACATGAGGTACAGAACAACACATAGAAAGTTCACCATCTAACTGGAAGATGAGTCCATAAAGCATCTCCTACACACTGTGTGCATCTTTTCATGCATTATGTACAGGCATAGACTAGAGAAAATTCAGAACTGTAGTAAGCGTAGCAGAAGATTGTGTCTGTGAAAGTGTTGGCACTTTCTGATTTACCATGTGCTCCTTGTTTATTCTTTCTGGAAATTTACTTCCATGCTTCTTCTTCTTCTTCTACTACTACTACTACTACTATTACTATTATTATTATTTTATTTTATTTTGGTTGTGGCTAGTTTCTCAGGGAAGTGAAAAATTCAGAGATGGTATGAACACTGTCTTGTGCTCAGGAAGTACCAAGATTGCATTGCCCTTCCATTGTCATACAAGATATACCAACCATCATTTTTTAATTAAAGTGTAAATCGCACACTTCTTAATTAAAGCATATTGTTTTTCTGCTTCACCTCATGCTTTTATATTTCACATTTTCCATATGTTAACTAGAGGCAGTGATTATTATTAATAGAAGTTAATTGTGGGTGGCATGCTTTACAGTCAGTGGACAAATCAGGGAAATGAATTTCTGCTCCTGTTTTTTGTTGTTGATTAAACAGGCATCTTTAAAGATCCAATTCAGGGGCTGTAAGACTGGCTAAAAGTTTGCATGGATGGTTATAAATAAATAGTAAAACAAGATTGTTGATTGTTCTTGGGTTTTGTTTTTCCTTGCATAGAACTTTCTCTCTTTCCATTGCTCCCAGGACAGAAGCAAGGGGTAGGATTAGGAAAAAGGAATGGGAGTTATACACTAATTATATGAAGGGTTGATGTCAGATAGTGAGTGTGTGAGAGAGAACCTGTTTCTAATATAAGATAAACAGCAGAGATTGGAATGCATATAAATTGCAAGAAGAAATAAAAAGGGGGAAAGGTAAGCTGGCAAGTGAAGGGGGCCAAAACAGAGTGATCTGAAAGGAAAAAAGAGGGCAAGGCAGTGGCAAAGGTCTATAGAGCTTTGAGAATGAAGTTAAAACTACCTGAATCAAATTAGTCTATAGAGATTCAAAAAGGGTGTAATATTGTCCAGGAGCATTTCTAGATGGGGCTTTTAACTCGGAATGGAGGGTTTGCACATCGGCCGGATTCATGCCAAAATCCATGCAAGATATTGAGGAACACTTCACACACAATTTGGGTTTTGCATTGCACATTAGAGCCTAGCCCAATCTATGTCTGGGGTTTTAAAAAAAATCCACTTTTGGCACTATTTTTTTTGGACAAATTCAAACCCGCAGTAAAGCCTGCTGTCTGGAAAAGCTCCTGATGAGTTTTTATTGGGACCACTGCTAATATTCAACAGAATGCTTTGACATTAATAATTGTTCTAACATTGCGTTCAGCTAGTAGCTTTCCATGAGCCACCTAATGGCACAGCAGGGAAATTACTTGACTAGCAAGCCAGAGGTTGCCGGTTCCAATCCCCGCTGGTATGTTTCCCAGACTATGGAAAACACCTATTTCGGGCAGCAGCGATATAGGAAGATGCTGAAAGGTTTCATCACATACTGTGTGGGAGATGGCAATGGTAAACCTCTCCTACAGGTGAAACTCGGAAAATTAGAATATCGTGCAAAAGTCCATTAATTTCAGTAATGCAAATTAAAAGGTGAAACGGATATATGAGACAGACGCATTACATGCAAAGCGAGATAAGTCAAGCCTTAATTTGTTATAATTGTGATGATCATGGCGTACAGCTCAAGGAAACTCCAAATCCACAGTCCCAGAAAATTAGAATATTATATGGAACCAAGAAGACAAGGATTGTAGAATAGAACAATATTGGACCTCTGAAAAGTATACAGTGTACTGTGCTTGATTGGCCAGCAAACTCGCCTGACCTGACCCCATAGAGAATCTATGGGGCATTGCCAAGAGAAGGATGAGAGACATGAGACCAAACAATGCAGAAGAGCTGAAGGCCGCTAATGAAGCATCCTGGTCTTCCATAACATCTCATCAGTGCCACAGGCTGATAGCATCCATGCCACGCCGCATTGAGGCAGTAATTGCTGCAAAAGGGGCCCAAACCAAGTACTGAATACTTATGCATGCTTATACTTTTCAGAGGTCCGATATTGTTCTGTTCTACAATCCTTGTCTTCTTGGTTCCATGTAATATTCTAATTTTCTGAGATTGTGGATTTGGGGTTCTCATGAGCTGTACGCCATGATCATCACAATTATAACAAATTAAGGCTTGGCTTATCTTGCTTTGCATGTAATGCGTCTGTCTCATATATCTGTTTCACCTTTTAATTTGCATTACTGAAATTAATGGACTTTTGCACGATATTCTAATTTTCCGAGTTTCACCTGTATACATTCATTTTTATTTCTTGCTTACCATGCTCCCTGTTCAAACTGCTTTTGCAAGTTTCAATAGTGTCTCAGGCTGAAGCAAAAGCTGGAACCAGTTTGCAGTGGTTTCCAGCACTGCTACCGTTGACGTGTACATTTTGATACGATTGTTTAGTCAGTGCCTATGATGAGTAACACCTCTAAATCCCTGGACCAGTTTTGAAATTGGTTTGGAAGTTTTTCTTTTGTTTTTCAGTAGGTGAAGGAAGGAATGATTATCCATACATTCAGATATCTGCACATGTAGCCTTTGAAAAGAAAAGAGAATAAACAATGAGATCATCTCTCAGCAATGTCTTGCGATTCTACTGAAATTGGCTAAACAGAAGCCGCTTGATCTGGTATCATCAATTTCAACTTCTGTTGACTTGTGTGGGAAATGAGACACAGATGAGTGTTAGAGCACATGCCTCGAGTGTGGAAGGTACCAAAAGGCTCTCAAGTAATAGTATGAAAAGATCTCTGTCTGTGACTTTGGAGAGCTATTGCCAGTCAGAACAGATAGTTCTGGGCTAGATGGATAAATAGTTTGACTCAGTATTGGGCAGCTCAAATATTCACATGACAACATAAGTGGCTGGAATCAGGATACAACTGCCCCACCACTCTAGAGCAGCCTTCCATTATGGTCATACTAATATTAAGCTAGCAGAACTTGGCTGGGACTGGAGCCGCAGCACCATTAAAAAGGATGTGTCACTCCCATTGTTCCTTAGAAATGATAAGATGTACATAGCCTAAGATAAAAAACAACTTTTTTTGGTCTCTTTAGAGAACTGTGATTCAGAACAAAGCTTTCTACCAATATTGACACCTATCTAATTATGTAGATATGTTTGTCTAATGCAGATTATTCTTGAAAGCAGGAGCTTGGTAAATTAGTATACAATGGTATGAATGCAAGCAACATTATTGTTTCATAGTTCCTAGGAACATAGGAAGCTGCCTTATACCAAGTCAGACCATTGGTCCATCAAACTCAGTATTGTCTACACAGACTGGCAGCAGCTTCTCCAAAGGTACAGGCAGGAGTCTCTCTCAGTCATATCTCGGAGAAGCCATGGAGGGAACTTGGAACCTTCTGCATGATGCTCTTCCAAGAGCAGACCCATCCCATTAAGGGAATATCTTACAGTGCTCACACTGTAAGTCCCCCATTCAAATGCAATTTTGGGCAGACTCTTCTTAACAAAAGAGACAATTCATGCTTGCTACCACAAGACCAGCTCTCCTACTATGGGTACAATTGACCTAAATCAGAAGCAATGTAAAACAGGCATTCATATGTGCACTTTTGTGATGCTCTGAAAATGGAGTGCTCTACTTTTGCATCACTCAGTACATATGGCTCATTAATTTATTTCCTATAAGCAATCATTATTTTGTCATACCAATTGTAATTGTGTAATTGCATAATTGTAATTCGGGACGACTTAGATTCAAACTCGACAATTGTTACAGAGTCTGATGCCGAGTTGTCCAGCAGTTCCTCTTACTTGATGACTCTGGATCAATTCCAGTTTGTGACTCCTGAGGATGTGGACAAGATGCTTGAAATGGTGTGGCCTACCACCTGTCCTCTTGATCCTTGCCCGACCTGACATGGCTTATACTGTCTGGCAGGGAAGCTGCTGTAGAGGGCCTGGTAGAGATTATAAATGCTTCACTGAGGGAGGGCAGGATGCCGCCTTGTCTTAAGGAGGCACTCATTAGACCACTTTTGAGGAAGCCTGCTTTGGATTCCTCAGAGTTAAGCAAATACAGGACTGTCTCCAAGCTTCCATGGCTGAGCAAGGTGATTGAGAAGGTGGTGGTCTCCCAGCTCAAAGCAGTCTTGGAGGAAACCGATTATCTAGACCCATTTCAAACTGGCTTTCAGGTGGTCTATGGGGTTGAGACTGTCTTGGTTGGCCTGATGGATGATCTCCAATTGGGAATTGACAGAGGAAATGTGACTTTGTTGGTCCTTTTGGATCTCCCACAGCTTTCAATACTATTGACCATAGTATCCTTCTGGAACGTCTGAGGGGATTGAGGATGGGAGGCACTGCTTTGCAGTGGATCCGCTCCTACCTCATGGACAGATTCCAGATGGTGCCCCTTTGGAGACTGTTGGTCTTCCAAATCTGAACTTTCCTATGATGTCCCTCAGGGCTCCATATTGTCTCTGATGTTGTTTAACATCTACAAGAAACCGCTGTGAGAGATCATTAGGAGATTTGGTGTGGGATGCTATCAATATGATATTGGCACCCAAATCTATTTCTCCATGTCAACTTCATCGGGAGAAGGCATAACTTCCCTAAATGCCTGCTTGGAGGCAGTAATGGGCTAGATGAGGAATAATAAACTGAGGCTGAATCCAGAGAAAATAGAGATACTTATTGTGCAAGGTCAGAACTCAGGAGACAATTTTGATCTGCCAGTTCTGGATGGAGTTACGCTCCCCCGGAAGGTACAGGTATGCAGTCTTGGGCTGAACCTTTCCATGTTGTCCCAGGTTGAGACGGTGGCCAGAGGTGCTTTTTATCAGCTTTGGCTGATAACGCCAGCTGCGTTTGTTTATTGAGATGAATGACCTCAAAAGTGGTACATATGCCGGTTACCTCTAGGCTGAATTACTGCAATGCACTCAATGTGGGACTTCCTTTGTACGTAGTCCGGAAACTGCAGTCGATCCAGAATGCGTCAGCCAGTTTGGTCTCTGGGTCATCTAGGAGAGACCATATTACTCCTTTGTTGAAAGAACTACACTGGCTGCCAATACGTTTCTGGGCAAAATACAATATGCTGGTTATTACCTATAAAGCCCTAAACAGCTTTATTTAAGAGAACATCTTCACCATGAACCCCACCGCCTGTTAAGATCACCTGGAGAAGCTCGTCTGTGGTTGCCTCCAACTTGTTTGGCAGCTACTCGGGAACGAGCTTTCTCTGTTGCTGCCCCTAGACTTTGGAATGCACTCCCTGTTAAAATAAGAGCCTTCCCATCTCTAGCAACTTTTAAAAAGGCACTGAAGACGCATTTATTCGCCCAGGCTTTTAATTAGATTCATGGTTTTAAATTTTAAATTTTGGTTTTAAATGATTTTAATGTTTAAATTATTTCAATTGTTTAATAAATTTAGTTTTGTTATTGATTGATTGATTGATTAAGTTTATTTTGATGTAAACTGCCTTGAGCCATTTTTGGAAGGGCGGTATATCAATCAATCAATCAATCAATCAATCAAATAAATAAATACATAAATAAATCAAGCAGGTCTGCACAATCTAATGCTTAGGGGCAAGATCTGGTCTGCAGGGGTCTTTTGCTGGCTTCCAGGTAGGAATAACTTTCATCAGTAATAGGAGCATGTAGGGCTCTTGGCTTGTCTCACTGACTAATCTCAACAGCTCTCCAGTTGGCTGCTCGAGACCAAATGAGAGGCATGTGGCAGTGATGAGTGAAATATGTGAGTTGCTGCTGCTGGGAAGCAGCAGCATTGATGCATGGAGTAGGCTGGAGTAGCAGCATCAGGGAGGCACAGTCAGAGCACACCCAGAAAGGCAGAGGGTCACTATTTCAGTCAGTTCCCTCTTCTCCAAGGAGTCGGTATCCTCTGACTTCTCCAGAAACTGCCTTGCAGTGCTATCCTATGTATGTTAACTCGGAAATGTGTTCCACAGTGTACCCAGTAAAATTTACTCCCAAGCTAGCATGCCTGAAAGCAGTAGTTATTTAGAGAGAGGAAAGGATTTTGTATTTGTTCGGGGCTGGCATGCACTCCAGATGCCCCTCCAACTGAGATGGGAAAGGGACTATTATATGGCCACTATCCTTGGTTAAAGCTGTGGGTCCCTTGATGGGAGGGAACGATCCACAAGTAGCTAATAACTGCTTTCATTAATATTGTTAATGAATTTTAGTGTACTAATGCACTAAAAATTGACCTCAGCCCTTACCCTCGGAGTCATGGTTGGTTGTGCACCCCGATATAAAACAAAATGAACACAAGTAAATAGGAAAGGCAAGGTTATAAAAATTATTTATTTTAAATAAGCTTTTATAACACTGGCCATGTAAGGTCTGTTTATCTATCTATCATATTTATATGCCACCTGATATGTGCATCTATAGGTGGTGTACACAATTTAAAATACATCAGATATAAAGCAGAGTAAAAACAATGCAAACAATTTCACGAAATATATTAAAACAATCTCAGAGGATAAATACAATTAAATAATTTAAAATTGATTTCAGTTAAAAACCTGATAAAACAGATGTGTCCCGAGGGACTTCCTCAAAAGCAACAGGGAAAGAGATGCTCTTATTTTGACAAAGAGCATATTCCAAAGTCCTGGGGCAGCCACAGAGAAGACCCAGTCCCAAGTCGCCACCAAACGAGTCAGTAGCAACTGTAACCGGACCTCTCCAGATGATCTTAATAGGCGACAGGGTTCATGACTGAGAAAGCTCTCTCTTCAGTACCTTGGACCCAAGCTGCTGAGGGCAATTGACACATATTCAATAAGACCAACGTAAGTCCAACAGCCTGAGACCTTTTATTAATCTTCTGTAATTTACTTCTTTTAATATTGTAAACCACTGTGGATGCCTTTGTTAAGGCAGAAAGGCGGTATTAAAATGTAGCAAATAATAAATAAATAAATAAATAAATATTCACGTTTTAATGAAGGCCTTATGCCAATCCAAACAAAATGGGTGGAAATATCTTCATATATTAGTATTAGGTTTTAATCAGAATTGAAAATGGTCTTGTAGGCTAGCATTAAGAGTAAATGTTGCTTACAATCTTACAATCTCAGCAGGAAAGCAAAATAATAGATTGGTCTAAATACATAATCCACAGTTCTGTTGCTTTTTACTCTTGCTTTAAAAATTATTTTATTTACAATTTTAAATATTTTTCAACAACTAATTTTCCCCCTCAAAATAAATATCAATAAATATAACGAGCAAAACTTATACAGGCAACCCTCATTGCCCGTGGATTCGCTATCTGCAGTTTCACCTATCCACAGTCAGGTAAATGACACCCCCCTCCCCCCAAAAAACCACCAACCCCCCAAAAAGGGTTAAATCACCCAGGCATGTCTGTGGGTCTGGGTGGTGGCGGAAATGACCTCAGAGGTCATTTCTGGCCACTATTTTGACATAGGGAGCCATTTGGGGGGCTCATTTGGTTAAAAAGAGCACACACACACAAAAATCATGGAATAATGGAACTATTTGGACTGCTGGAGGCCCATGGTAGGGCCCTTGGCATCCCCACCTCCCATTTTTGCCTGTTTTAACTGCAGTTTCCCAGCCTCCAGGAACCTGACCCCTCCCATCCCCATTGACTTAATGTCTCAGTATCCATGATTTCATTATCCTCAGTAGAAGTGGGGAATGGAACCCCCATGGATACTGAGGTCCACCTGTAATATGAAGATAAGTCATATGAATATTTCTATTATTCTATTAAATCACAGTTACTGTGATGATAGTGAGTGCATACAAATTTATGTGAGCAGGGTTTTGCTTGTGCAAGGGATTTTGTTGCTGTTGTCTCTTGAGTCTCCTGAAAAGCCATTCCTGGGGGAACAGTGTGCGACATAGCATGGGGAGGGGTAAGACTTGGCAAACCAGGAGATTTCACAGAAGATGCCTGTGGCAAAGTTCCATCCTGTTTTTTGGTGGTGGTTGTTTTTTAATTCCTGCCTTGGCACATCCCATGCTATTCTCAATCTTTCATGGATATTCAGTGAGGATGAGGGAGAGGGGGAAACTCTTTTCATAAATGGAGGTTTACTCACAGAAGTGTGGATGTAACCCATTGTATATATATGGTGCCATCAATGTACATGCAACTTTACAGGGTTGCATGAACAAAAAGACTAGTCGTCTGTTGGCAAAGGAGCTTAAAGAAAATTTAGTTACATGCTATCCATCATGTTATTTTTGTGTCAGTTACTGCAATGGCATACATTCACCAAACTGCTTGAAAAAATTCAAATTAAGAATAAGATTCTGCATTAATTGTGGAGAAATCATTCTCTGACACATCTTAACAGTGCAGAAAAGGGTAGATTTCTTTTGCACTGTCAGTGTGTCTGTCTTATAGTTAAGGACTTTCTATACTACAAACTTAACTCCATGAAACTCCCAGGCAGTGTTCCCTCTAACAGGGATTCCCAGATGTTGTTGACTACAACTCCCATAATCCCCAGCCAACAGCCACTGCAGCTGGGAATGCTGGGAGTTGTAGTGAACAACATCTGGGAATCCCTGTTAGAGGGAACAACACTCGCAGGGTACCCTGGGAACTGAAATTCTTTTTTTGTGTCTTCTGTGCAGCCACTCTTACAGGTATTGTAGCTCCACTGGCTGGCAACTTTGGGAAAGCTTAAAGCAGGGAAGGAGCCGTGGCTCCTCCACTATCTGCCTGCATGATATCACAATGGCAAGGGACCACTTCTAACTGCTCCGTTCTTTTCCCCCCGCCACCAAGCTAACAGAAGCAAAGAAAAAACAATGATTTGGCATGTTCTCCACAGTTTCTGTATTGAGAGGTTAAACTATCTAAAGTTGAGTTGTTAAACTTTAGGGGATTCTTCCCCTTTGATTCTTGTTACTTGTTGCATCTCAGTTGTAATCTTCACACATTTTCAGTGGCTGTGTTAGGTGCTTCAGCAGATGGCAATGCATTTGGGTTTTAAAAAATGGCCAGCATATAATGGCCAGTACGCAACCTCTGCTGGCTGCAATCGTTTGCCTTATCTTGGAGAGAGTCATCAGCCTTGGTTATTCTCTGCTTATTCCTTGGGAAAAGCCTTGATAATTAACACCAGTTGATGTTTATACTGTGAATGTGACCTGCCTACTAGTATTGAGACTCGCTGGTCAGCATCCAGTTTATTTATATATTTATTTATTTGACACATTTGTTTATTTGACACATTTGTATACTGCCCAAAACATATGACTCTGTGCGGCTTACAATAAAACAACACAAACAAAACAAAATGAAAGGTTAAAAACTTACAATAATTTAAAATGTAAAACAATGTTAAAAATTATTAAAACAGTATAATTAAAAGCCTGGGTGAACAGACGTATCTTAACTGTCCTTTTAAAAGTTGTTAGAGATGGGGAGGCTCTTATTTCAACAGGGAGTGCATTCCAAAGCCTTGGGACAGCAACGGAGAAGGTCTGTCCCCGAGTAGCCACCAGACGAGCTGATGGCAACTTCAGACGAACCTCTCCTGATGGTCTTGTGGTAGCAAGCATGTCTTATCCCCCTAGCTAAGCAGGGTCTGCTCTGGTTGCATTTGAATGGGAGACCACATGTGAGCACTGTAAGATATTCCCCTCGGGATGGAGCTGCTCTGGGAAGAGCAGAAGGTTCCAAGTTCCCTCCCTGGCATCTCCAAGATAGGGCTGAGAGAGATTCCTGCCTGCAACCTTGGAGAAGCTGCTGCCAGTCTGTGAAGACAATACTGAGCTAGATAGACCAATGGTCTGACTCAGTATATGGCAGCTTCCTATGTTCCTATGTTCCTATCTTAATGGGCGTGGGTTTCATGTGAGGGCAGTGATCTTCACCATTAGAACATTTTGCTCAGCAATAATATTCCCTAACATCCCCTTTCCCTCTGCTGCCCGTGAAAATGTGTCTCAGACTCGATAGCACCAGGGCTATACAGTGGGGCAGCAGAGGGACTGGGGAAAATCATTGTGCATGCAGTGGACCTACCCATCCCCAGCACAGCATCCTTCCAGTGGCTGTTGCTGGTGTCTATCTTATGTTTCTTTTCTTTTTTTCGATTGTGAGCTCCAGGGAGCCTATCTATCTATCTATCTATCTATCTATCTATCTATCTATCTATCTGTAAACTGCTTTGGGAACTTTTGCTGAAAAGTGGTATATAAATATTTGTCATTGTTGTCATCACCATCTGCCCAAATTTTATCCATACTAGTTGAGAAATGACCAAGATTCAGCAGTTTGAAATGGATGCCTAAGAAGCTGTTTGATTTGTTGATGATCTGTATTTGTCCAAGGATAAAATACTTTCCCTCCTAGTGTTCAAAAGGTCCAAAAATTCAGGTCCGTAGTAGGTGAATTCATTCTTTTGTTTTTTGTTGGGGTTTTTTTGTTTTTTTGTGGGGGGCAGTTTAGTATTTCTGATATATTAGCCATTGAAGGCCCCATTAAAACTTGGTGATAACTAAACATACAGATTCCAGATTCTCACATGTCAAAGATTTAAGGACTAACTTTTGCTTCTTAAAGTGGCTGTGTGAGAGTTTTGTGTCTCCTTTATATTACATTGGAAATGTTTCAGACACTTTGTGGGGGGGAATTTGGGGGTCCAAGAAATTAGCCAATTGCCCCTGTGGAGAACCTGCCTGGTGTGGTGTCTTCCAGTATTTATATCTTGCCCTCAGAAAGAATGAAAATGAAACTAATTTGATGTGATGAAGTTGTATGGCTACATGACAGGAATTTTTAAGAATTTGTTTTTAGAGTTTTCAGAGCAAAATCTGAAGGGGAGGGTTGGGCAATCTCACATTGAGGACTTCTAGGGAGTACCCTTCATCTTTAAGTTTTGACCTGAAGTGGCTGAAAACGGCACCAATTTAATATGATGAAGCCTTTAGCTTCATATTACATTTACCTTCATATTGCATTTGGGGCTTTCCCAGTAAAATTTATAGCAGTAATGCTGGTAAAGTGCCCTCACCGAGTCTGTGTCATTTTTCACTTTTAAATTACTCTGAGCAACCATTTTCAAATTATGATAATAGAGGAGTACATAGCAGGATTATTATAATAATTTTCCTATTCCATAATCTAGTATTAAGAGGTATTCTGCTTCTGAACAGAGAGGTTCCATTTTGCTATCTTGAATTAGGTGTTCGTGTTCCATGTATTCCAATAATTTCATTTTCAAATGGATTGGTGGAATTGCCAATTATTGGTGGAATGGTGGAATTGCCAAACACCAGTTATTGTTTGTAAGATTTACAAACTATCTCCTTGTAAGCTTGTGTTAACAATAATTAACAATAAAATAAAATAAAAATAAAAAATAAACACAATTGTGTGCATATTTAACAAGCTAATATAGCTGAAGTTCTTAAACACTCTAAAGTTGTAAAACTATAGAGAAAAATTTCTCTCTCTCTCTCTCTCTCTCTCTCTCTCTCACACACACACACACACACACACACACACACACACACACACAGTGATTTACATTTGCAAAAGTGAAGGAAATTTAAATCGTAAAAACCCATCAATTTAAGATGAGAGTTGAAGTGGTTACAGTTTTCATTTATGTTTGTGCTTTTTGTCTGTTAACTGGACTAAAGGGCACTTTTAAAGTGGTTGTTCCCTTATATTTAGCAGGGAGTGGAGTGACTATCCCTATTCAGTTCAGCAGAGCATCTCTCCAGTGGTTGTTTGCTGGAGCCTTTTAAATTTATGTTTAAGTTTGTGATCTGTTTCAGGATAGGGAAACATTTTTCTCTTACCTTTTGCTATATAACATGCTTTAAGAGCTTTAGTGAAAAGTATGTATATTTTATTGAAAATAGAAATATTTTTAATAACAATTTATTTAACAAAAAGTGTGTACAGTTAAGGTGGTTACCTTAACCTCCTTTTAAGCAGTAAAGAATTTGTACAGTCTCATATTAGTTTTACAAATTAGGATCCTTGTATTCACACTATGCCTTGGTCTTTCAGTTTGACAATGGCCTGGGGAAGGATGCCTCCATGCAGAAATTCAAGTGATGAAGCTTCCCCAATTGTCCCCAAGTTTGAAAGCCTACCTCAAAGGAGAGGGGAGCTCTTCAAACCTTCACAGTTCTTTTCCACTCAAAGTCCTTATGAATCCCCCATCCCTCAGACGCCTATCCCCAAAATAACACTCTTTTACTTACCAGTTGTCCTTGTGGTGGGACAAATGGCAGCAACGTCAGAATGGGTAGAAGGGACATTTCCTCCTTATCTTCCTTCACTCATTGCCCTTGCACATCGCAAAGCCAGAAGCAGCAATGGTAGCGCAGGTGCTAGGAGTGTTCTTTCTTCCTCTCTACCGTCCGTCTCTTACCATGCTGTTACTTAGTATGCCAGGAATAAAGAGAAATTCACAGTGTTCTTGGGACTTATAGTCTTTCCAAAGGAGAAAGCAATGGGGAGAAACCTCTCTGCTCCTTACTCTGTCACCACTGTTCCCATCCCTGCTCTAGTGTTCAATAGGTAGAGGGAAGGGGGGTTGTTGTTTTAGGAATTGGCATGGGATAAACGGGAGGCTGGCAAACTGGGCAATTACTAAGTCTTGAATTTTCTTGGTAAGTAATTTGATCCGCCTAACCCCCATTTTTAAAGATCAGATCATTTCTGAGCCAGCTCAAGTGTATGGGAGCTTGCCCATGTCAGGAAATATTGGGCAATGCAGATGCATAATGGGCAAGTATATATAATACAGAGCCTGACACATGTGATATGAGGTTGTGCTGAGAGCATGCCCACTGTGAGGTTGGCAGAAGATATCCTGATGTCTTCCCTTTATCACATGGAGGGTCTTTTCATCTGAATCGCCCCTCTATATGCATTCCAAATATGTTTTTGTGTTGTTTAAACAGGTGGAGCCATGTGTAGAGAGGCAATTAAGATGAACAGCTTAAGATGTCCTTCTGTTGGGATGTCCTTCATGTGTGCTGTGCTCCATACCATCTCTACTGTCCCATTGGCAGAATATTAAACTAACATATTAGCGTTTTTAATTATGCTTTGTTTTGAAAGAAAGGCTGAAAAATTACACCCCCAAAAATCCTTTTGTTACTGTTTAAATGCTTCAGATCAGATGTTTTCTTTAAATGGTTATGATGAAAGTTAGTCTTCTAAGAATCACACAATTACAGGGACCTGAAATGCTCAGCAGGAAAGGCTGACCTAATATGCAATGCATGCTAATGAGACTGTTGTTTAATGTAATCTACAGATGATAATGTAGTTAGCTAACACTTTTAAACCTTTCATTTTAAGACTTCTTTTCTGCCTTCTGCTTTGTACTGTATGCAAATATCCTTATGAGTCCAGTGTGAATAACTGGAAAAGGATTACGCATGCAAGTTTTGTCACCTGTATTTTTAAAATTTGTACACTTCTTTTCTTCGAAGCAAACCATCAAATTTTTGAGCCCAAACATGCTAACATTAATGTAACTATTAATAAATCACATAAGAATTTGTGAATTAACACTGATATTCAAATATTGCATAAACTAGCTTAAGTCATAGAAATACAGAGTCATACTTCCCATGTACTATATTATAAATGCCAGTCTTCAGAGTGTTTGGACATATGTAAAAAACATTAATTCTCTTTATAAAATTGTAAACAGTTGCTATATTTTCTGTTTAAAATGTCTCAGACTGCCATTTTAAATATTCCCTGTGCTGGTGAGACTGCGAAAACCAGCAGAAAAGGCAGATGGCTAATTTACCCTAGTAATTATAATTTGTTGTTCATTAAAATCAGTGGCAATCTTTATTCAGCTGTAGTTTATATTTTTTTTAAAAAAGTTATCCTGCCAACTGAGAAAACTGTTTCTGTTTTTGTAATTTATGTCAACACTTTATAGGTGTTTGATTAGAACAGTACAATTTTATCAGATGGAAAATTATTTATAATTGTTTTCATCAGTTTGTACTGCTATGATTAAACAGCAGGGATTTTGACTTGAAAATGAGCATTTGATACAATTCTTTATAATATGCAATATTTTAGTTCAAGGTTTTGGGTGCAGTCCTATTCTTGTTTATGATATGACTGAAATTATACCTTTTATGTGCAAATAAAAAAGAAATGTTGCTATTATCCACATTATCCATTTAATGACATAAATGTACATAGTGCTTCATAGAGTAACATAAGCAAAATAAGACAGGTCCCAACCTCAAGGAGTTTTCAGAGTAAATTTCAGCAGGGGAGAAAACAACAAAGGGAGTGGAGGCGGGAGGAAGATTAGGGTACCAAGACTAATAAGGAATGAATGTGGCCAGTTTACCTGGACTCTGAGTAGCAGTGATGAGTTTAAAATATACTAATAACTGTAAACAGCCCAGAGACCCAGGTTGTGGGCGGTATAAAAATATGTTAAATAAATACATAAATAAACATCATGGATTTATATGATACACCTATTTGCACAGAAACTGTTTATTTTCAGATATTTTGTAGGCTATGGATAACTTTCAAGAGAAGTGATATGACTGTCTTTCTGCCAAATCTAGAAACAACCTAATAACATATATAATAAACAGGATCCAAAGAATTATGGGAGAAGTTCTGTACACCCAGACGGCTCTGAGCTTCTGTTTCTCAAACAATAATGTCACCAGGCCATATGGCAGACTACATTTGAAACTCAGCAAGTCCCTAAAATAATTTGCGGGACTGCTGTCCAAAGGAAAATAGTCCAGTACCCAACTGAATGTGCCTAAAATACAGTTTTTTTCTCAGCTACTTTTTGTAGGTTCCGTAGAGGTGTAGGTTTCTCCCTGGAGCTCAAAATTATACACACATTAAAAGGAGATATCCGGTGCCACCTTGAGTGAGCCAATAAATTTTGATGTTCTGTTTTGATAGATATGCTAATGCTGTTTTTATTTATATTAGAAGACTGTGTAGTAGTAATAATTTTAATTAGAAATATGTATGAATTGCTTTTCAACAGAAAAAGTTTGCAAAGTGGTTTATCTTGCAAAATGAGTAATAAAATTGTTACCTGTCTCAAAGGGGTTCACAATCTAAAAAGAAACCAGCAGTAGCCACCAGAGGATTGTTGCTGAACTGGAGTTGAACAGGGACAGTTGCTCTCCTGCAGCTATATGCAAGAGAACTGCCACTTCAGACAATATATCCTTTCCCAGTTAGCAGCAATGATGAAATAGGAACATAGAAAGCTGCCATTTACTGAGTCAGACCATTGGTCTGTCTAGCTCAGTATTATCGTCACAGACTGGCAGCGGTTTCTCAAAGGTTACAGGCAGGAATCTCTCTCAGCCCTATCACGAAGAAGCCAGGGAGGGAACTCGAAATCTTCTGCTCTTCCCAGAGCGGCTCCATTCCCTGAGGGGAATATCTTGCATTACATGAATGGCTGACATCCAGACTTACAAGGTGCTTGTGCAACACATAGAGCTGTGCTAGTGCAAGAAGATTGCATCAGTGAGTGAAGTCACAGATTTTTGGAACTGTGCTCTTGGGCAAAAGTTCCCAGCATAACATATGAGGCATGCCACAGGTTGTGCACCTTCTTGTGCTTGCACAGCACTAGCCTGAAACACAAACTCCAGACTTCGTGCAACTAACTAGTGCAGCAGGTTTTGCACTAGCACAGCCCGTTTGTACCAGTGCTTCATTGGTCTGGATGTCAGCCCATGTTTCCAGACACCACAGCTGTTGCATTAAATCCAAGCATTTCCTTTCATACTAGTCCACTTTCTGTTCTCTCCGCTAATGATTATTGTACATTTGTTGATATATGTGTTTTTACAATGCATGTGTGGAATTGACTGGATAGCAAGCACCTTTGTGCATGTGAAAAGTCAAACAAAAAGTCTCCAAAAACATGTTTAGTGGTTATACCTTATGATCACATAGGGATTAAAAAGGTTTTCGGGGAGATTTAAGGTTATTCTAAGACTTTAGATAATACGAGCTGGTCCTGCACAGAGCATCTGTGCGGCAGAACACTCCCCCCACCTTCTGCCCTACTCCCCTCCCCCTCAGCCTTCTGCCCCAGCTTGCTCCCTCCTCCGTTTCCCCCTCTTTCTCTCTCTCTTTCTCTCTCTCATTCGTGCTCCCCCCCCCCGCTTTTTAGCCTGCTTGTGCTTTCCATGCTGGCTGTTGCCGCCTCCTCCTTCATCCAGTCCCTGGTGTCGGGCGGCCAAGCGTTCAGCCGGCTCCTTCCTGCACGGCCCTCCCTCTAGAGAGCATCTTCCGAAGCAGCCAGCCGTTTGTCTCTGCCCAGCCAGGCTCCGCCGCTTTCTCTCCCCACAGCTTCTCCCTCCCTTCAGCCCCAGTCCATTCAGTTCTCCTCTCGCCCGCTTTCCTTTCTTTCCTTTCCTCCCCAAGCGGCCACTTCCTTACGCAGCCAACCGCTGCCCAACCAATCCGGCGCCTCCACTGCCCAGCCAATCCGCTGGGTTGCCGGGGCACAGTCCCACAGAGGCACGTCTACGAGAATTAATATAATAGATTATCTGTAAGGATATACGTGCGCTTTGGGCAGTATACAAATAGGTTAAATAAATAAATACTTAGATTTGCATAGAAGACATGTCAGACCCAATATGCCTTCTGTTAAGCATTATTGGGAAGAGTTCTGCACCAACAGCAGGGGGGCCCAACAGTAGGAAACTTAGACTGAGTTTCCTGCTGTTGGTACGAAACTCCATTGGTGTTCCAATATTCCTGTTGGGCCTAACAGGAGCTGTCCTTCCCTACCATCTCACCATCCCCCTCCTTTACCAGGAACCATGTGGGCCCAGGGGACAACAGGTGTAATGTCCTCTTTGTTCCTACGGAGCATTGCAGACAGCTGCTTCACTGCTTGCCTTTTGCTCTGGCTTCTGGCTTAAAACATCCCCCCTATTTTCCTTCAAGTTTGTTTGGGTCCTCAAGCAGTGCAGGGAATTGTGGTATTCCATAGTCACGAGGCAGAAAAGGCCAGGGGAAGAGGGGGTCCAACTACATGTTGGAGAAATGTCAGACTTTTGATCTGACCCAACAGGGGCCATATTGGCCCCTCTCAACAATTTCTTAGTCTTGGCAGGTTGAATCTGACATTTCCCAGCATGCACAGGCCTAGTAGATACATGTCAATTACAGTGTGTTCTAACACTGGTTGTGTTTTAGCCAGTGTGCTCCAGCATATAGCATGTTGATTCTCATCTTAGAGTTCCAGACTCCTCTTAGTCATGATCTGTCTTGCTTTGAGTCTATGTGAAGTTGCTACCCTACCAGTAACTGTCAATCCGCTATCCTTGAATTTTGTTCAGTGTACAAAATGTAACTAATAATGGGTTGAGTCCAAAGGAACCCCAGAATGAGCAGGTAATATAAAAATCCACTCACACAAGCACAGGTTCATGATTCCTGCCTGCTTTCCCCTTTCATTGTTAGTCCTCCATGCACATCCAACCTAGGCCATTCTTGAGAGTCCACAACCCTTAGAATAATCTTTAGAGGAGTTCAGGGGAATCTAGTATGGAGAAGGGGGCAAAGCAGTCCCTTTCTTCTATCGCAACTCCACTTATAAGGAATTATACAGACTAAGTTAGTCATTACTGTCCCATTGAAAGTAATGGATCTTAAGTCATGACTAATGTGTCTCATTGAGTTTCTACACATGATTGGTGTGTAGAGCCTAATAGAGCTTTGTAGGAAGAGCGGGCTTGACCCGTTCTCCCCGCAGACGATCAGGGGGCTAGCCCTGGGCGGCCGGATTGACCACCCACATGATTACTGGCTCTGTCACAGAGCCAGTTGGGGTTGTGGGGATTGGGAGCCACCTGGCCCCTAGAAGTCCCAGAATGCCCTGTGTGAGTGCATGGGGCATTCTGAGGAGATCTCCAACGCCAGGGTTAGCGGAGCACTTGCTCCGCTAATCTCATTTTAGGGGAGGGTATTTAGACGGGCCAGCTAACGCTGAACCACTGGGCTCGCCCGCAAGCCTGGTGGTTCTCACAACCGCTCGAAAGTGGGCTGGGCTCCTTTAGCCGACTTTTGAGCGGTCGTGAGAATAGCCTCATTGATTTCAATGATGTTTAGTCATTACTGACTAGTTTGGATGCTGCCCACAGTTATTATGATCTAGCCCAATGACTTTTCTTTAGTGATAAGAAAAGAGTTAGTAAAGTATATTAACATGTTTCCATATGTGCAATTTTTGTATTACAGTACTATTTTAAAAAGCTTTAGCCAATTATATTTGCTTTGCCTCCACATGTGATACAATACCCATTGTAGTTTTAATTGGTTTAAGTTCATACCTCTTTCCTTTGAATGACACATCTTTTATCAACTTTTAATAGGGTTTTTTAATATAATTAGCTGTATCCAGAAAATCAGCTGAAAAGGAGAAAAGAAACTCTTGTGTTTTATAATGTGTCTCTTGTTTCTACGGAACATGAACAAGACAGTGTTTATTGTAGTCAGAAAAATTGTTGGCACAATTCTGCATAAGTGAGGAATCTCTGGATTGTCTCAAAGTGTTAGCTGACCATTTGCAGACAAGGAAGCTTTTAGTGTGCAATTTAGGTCAATGGATGGAGGGGAGAAGATATGTTTAGGCGACAGATTTTAAATCACCATAATATAAATATGCTTCCCTTTTCATTTGGAATTTGCTTTCTTTCAAGGTAATTTAGTGCAGCAGACATGCACTTATGCCTGTCTTTGTAATTTTAGGGATTAGGATAGTGAGGATTAAATGCTGACCCTTAATCTTCAATATCAACTTTAAGAGCGAAATATAATATGCAAATGGAATACATGCATTTTGTGTTTATATATTTTAATCTCTGTAATTTCATTTTAAGAAGATGGAAACTCATCTTTGCCTTATTTATTTTGAATCCTGAAGTAAGATGCCATTAAAATCTTTATCCCCATATCTTAAGGGATAAATGTTTATCCTTGGGGATTAAAATATAATTTTTTAAAAAATGACTTTATGCTAACAACACTCTTACATCTCTAGTTGAGAACTTGGTGGGTTTTCTTTTAAATGAGAGCAGCACCAAACATTAAATGCACAGGGGGAAAAGATCTAACTTTTATTTTGTAAATCAGTGAATAGAATTTACATTAACAGAAATCAATTGGTTAGTGTACCACAGATCAATTTTGGTTAGTTCATTGTATGCTTTCCAGTAAGTGTTGGACTTACTTAAAGAATAGACACTGAAATCACCAAGGGAGGCCATTTTATAGTGATTAAGGGTTCTGCAGCTATGAAACAGAAGGATATATGAGGTGACACAACAAAAAGTCATATGAGGCAATAAGATACCAATGTGTTATAAAAACTTTTCCAGTAAAGTAGTCTTGGCAAAGAGAGGCAGGTAAACCTGCTCCTGATTACCTTAGAGGCTGCAGTAATGATTGATTCCTTCCCCAACTCTGTCCACTATTGTCCCCACTTGTTTACTTTGCCCTCCAAATTTAATTGGGTGACAGTGAAAAAGCACCTTCATCTGCAAGGAACTACCTCATAATCTGCATATCCTGACTTTGTGTTAGTTCTTGTCATGATGCTAGAGTGTGATGAATCCTGAGAATACACTAAGCTTGTTCACACAAACGTTTGCGGTGTGGATAGCAGGGCAAGTGTGCTCCAACCTCATGACTCCTGGTTTACCAGAATATCTGTTTGAGTTTGCAAACCAAGTACCCAGGCAACCAAGGCTCTGGTGGTAGACTCCAAGACTCCAGCGGGAGCTGCAAGCCCTACCCCACTGTAGATGGTCCTTGAAACACCTAGCATGCCCTGCACTGCCAGAAGCTGGGAGAAATCTCATGACAGCAGCTTCTGCTTCCTGCCATCTGCTCTGGCCGCAGAACTCTATGGTGGCCATGCAGGGCTGTGGGCAGCGGGTGGCCAGTGTGGCATTCTGCCAAGTGAACAGGCTGCATGCACCCATGTGACTCAGGGTGGGAAAAGCTAGGAGAGAACCCCTTTCTTCCTACATCGGTTAAGAGCAGGGTAGAAAATCTGGGTTACCCAGGTTTAAAAAAGCTGTGTTAGAGGGATTCCCTTGGCATCACATGAACCTGAATAGCTGGGTTTACTGAGACAGATGGTCATGAGAATAGCCCTACTCGAACTCTGTTACTTACACACACACACACACACACACACACACTTGTACTTTGTTTCTGTGTTTGCGACTGAAGACTATTGTGGCCTATCAGGTTTGTAGATGTCAAAAAGCATTCTGCTGCAAACACTGAAAACAAAGACATGCTCTATCCTCTGCACATTACTGAAGGGAACTGAGTCTCTCCAAGATGATGACTGACTTCCAGTGCAGTGTTAGGAGGACGGAGTAAGCTATTGCCTCGCAGAAAGGCTGCTTTGGAGCTCAGCCAGCATGCTATGCAGCAGCAGAGCACAAATGCAGGGCGAGTGGGGGGGAAAACAATGTTCATTGCTTGCCCTGTGACCCTCAAGGACACAATTCCTGGAAGCCAAAAAGAACTTTTGGAGGCAGGAAGGCTGCGGAACTCACCATCCTCCCTCTCACTTGTGCTCTTTTGCCCAGCAACGTTCTGGGCAGCCTTTTCTGCAAGGGTGCAGCTCCTGCTCCACACTCCTAATGCTTCGCTGCTGGTGGGTTTGCAGTTTAGCTAGAACTAGAATTTGTGATATTTAGCCATATCACACTAGATTGCATCCCCATTAATCTAATAGTTTAAAAATATCAGTGGTTCAATTGTTTAGAAAAGAGTGCATTAGAAATTATTTTCCTTTTTTTTTTTTTTTTTTTGGCAAAGGCTCCTGAAATCATCATGAAAATGGATTTTAAGTATCTACGCTTATTAAAGAGCTGTCCACACTTATCAAAAACCAGATACCATTATTATACATATAGGTTCTGAGAACATATAATATGTGTGATCTGATGAACAAGAAGTGCAATATTGGGCAAAACCAGAACACATAAACCAACTCCATCTGATATATATTCAAGTATCAAGCAACTGGGCAACTACAACCTATTCATGTTTCTCTTTGACTGTTATTTCATGACTACAAAGTCCATACTGTTTGGTAAGCATGTATATCACATAAGTGGTAACCCTGGCATCTCATGTAAAGAATACAAGTGTAAGGTTCCACTTCCTCATGTGTAGAAGGTTCCAGACGGCCTCAGAATTATAGCCATTGGAGGAGCGCTATTGCACGGTCTGGTAATCTGTTCCTTTCACAGTCTGTCCCAGGGAACTGCTGCCTCCAGCTGTCCAAGGGAGTCACAGAGCTCCTTCTCCTGGCAGTTCTCCTCCTGGACTAGGCCCTCATTACTGGCCAGCTCTGGTTTATATAACCCTTGGCACGTGGGGCAAGTTTTGTGAGAACTCAGGCTGAGATCTCGCAAGAGTTGCCCCCAATCCTGCGATGACTTGCTGTCTTCAAGTGACGGTGCACTGCTATTCTGTGGAGGCCAGGCAGACGCTCCCTGGCCAGGGCAAGCAGCCACCTCCAGGGCTGCATGGCCGGGAAGGACTGACACCAGCCATACTGGGAGGGTAGGTCCCTGAGTGCCAGCCCAATCTCTTGTGGTGGCCTGTGGCCCGTCAGGGAATCCCTGACAACAAGCTTGAGAATAAAGGTACATTAAAAATATTGTTTGAGCATAGGACTACATTTTGTTTATAGAAACAATCTCCAATCTAGAACTCAACTCCAGGAAAGCCAGTTTTGTGTGTTCACAGCAATGATGGCTGTGCACAGAGCTGGTTGGCGCAGTGCTGTGATACAGTGAGGCCACTTTCTCTTCTGCCTCAGCATTTTTTCAAATTTCTAAAAAGTGGTGGTGGTTTTTCTTGGGTGTTTTTTTAAAATAAAAAGAGACAGCTAACAAACATACCATTGAACGAATGAATCCATTAAAGCATGCTATGCTTTAAACATTTAAAAGACTGCCTGAAGCATGGGGTGGGGGGCAGGGCAAAACATTCATAAGCATTTTAATTGTTTATAAGTACATCTGTCATTTTGCACTGCAAAGGCAAAGGAAAGCTGAGTTTGTTTTGCAGGAGAAAAAAATATGCTATGACCCTAGTTTTAAAGTGCTATGAAATTGCCTGAGACAACAGGAAGCAATTACCAGTCAGGGTTAAAGATGAACCATAGTATGACTTGGGGGCCATTCACATGACCTATGGGTAGCGGGCAGGGGGCAGGCTTCCCAAACCTTGCCTGCCCCCCAGACGATCAATGTTTGCCTGGTGGGAGCGGGGAGAGCGCTCACACATGATCCGTGCTGCTCCATGCCTTGTGGAGCAGCGTGGATCACTCTGAGGTCAGGACTTGTCCTAGCCTCTGGGTATCCCACAGTGCACTTTGCACCGAGTACAGTGCACTGGGGAATTCCCCTAGGGGTGAGCGCTCTAGGCGCCCATGCTCTCGGCTGCTGGGTTGAGGGAGCGTTTGTGCCCTTAACCTCAGCTAAGAGTCGGGCTTTGGTGCAGGGTTTGCCCAAGGCACTTCTTAGCGGTTCTCACAGGCAGCCAAGCCCAGGTTTGGCTGCCTAAGACAGGGTTTGGCTGCTCATGAGAGCAGCCTCTCATATGTTTAATTGAAACCTTTCTTCAATACTGACAATTAAGCCGAATGCAATTCTGCAATTCTGTTTTTAATTCAGGGTAACTAGCCCAAAGTTCCAGTGTTCTTGTAATTTAGCAATACCACTACCATCAGAAGACACCTAATGGCACAGCGGGGAAATTACTTAACTAGCAAGCCAGAGCCTGCCAGTTCGAATCCCCGCTGGTATGTTTCCCAGACTATGGGAAACACCTATATCAGGCAGCAGCGATATAGGAAGATGCTGAAAGGCGCCATCTCATAGTGTGTGGGAGGAGGCAATGGTAAACCCCTCCTGTATTCTACGAAAGACAACCACAGGGCTCCATGGTCACCAGGAGTCGACACCGACTCGGCACACACATACCACCATCAGAGAAAGGGACACCTTCATTTATGTTTAGTAGGAGTGTCATAAAACCCAAGGTTACTGGCAATGTATGTTTGTGTGTATAGAAATTATATTGGAGAAAATATTCTCTAGGACTCTATAAATTATAAATTGTCTGGGAGCATAGGAAACTTGAATCCTTGAAGTTAATGTCTGTCTCTATCTTACTGTCAGACGTGAATCTAAAAATAGTGAGGCAGTGAAAAGTAAAAGCAAGTCCTGTACTAGTTAAGTGGTTTACACAGTTTAAGGATCTTATAGTTAGAGAGAAGTGATCACACCAGATTAAGTCCCAGCAAAAAAGTAAGACTTTCTGAAAGTGTGGGTCTCCTTAATTTATATACAGATGGAGACCACAGGCCAGCAGAAGAAATATAACTCATTTTTCATTAACTAAGAATAGGACCTGAACAGGTCCTAAATTTTAAAAATTTAATTTTTTTTTTTGGTTTGGTTTGATGTGATGTGAAAGTTGTAAATTATGTACAATAACAAACTTTACTTATGGAGGAAATAAAATAAGAAACATAGGAGAATGAGACTTCTAAGTTAAGATATCCATCTTGGAATTTTATCCTTCTATCCTCTATTCTCCTCCCACCAGCTTCTACCAACCCCTCCTAACTGAGCTAACCCCTACTAACTGAGCTAAGAGGCACCTTTTTAATGTGGTGATTCCCTTTATTTAGCAGAGGGAGAGCAACTGGCCCTATCCACCCCCAGGATAGTAACCATCCAGTGACTGCAGCACCCCTCCAGTGACTACAGGTGAAACTGGAAAAATTAGAATATCGTGCAAAAGTCCATTAATTTCAGTAATGCAAATTAAAAGGTGAAACTGATATATGAGACAGACGCATTACATGCAAAGCAAGATAAGTCAAGCCTTAATTTGTTATAATTGTGATGATCATGGCGTACAGCTCATGAGAACCCCAAATCCACAATCCCAGAAAATTAGAATATTGTGAAAAGGTTCAACAGTCTAGGCTCCAGGTGTCCCACTCCAATCAGCTAATCAATCCATAACACCTGCAAAGGGTTCCTGAGCCTTTAAATGGTCTCTCAGTCTGGTTCATTAGGAATCACAATCATGGGAAAGACTGCTGACTTGACAGTTGTGCAGAAAACCATCATTGACACCCTCCACAAGGAGGGAAAGCCTCAAAAGGTAATTGCAAAAGAAGTTGGATGTTCCCAAAGTGCTGTATCAAAGCACATTAATAGAAAGTTATGTGGAAGGGAAAAGTGTGGAAGAAAAAGGTGCACAAGCAGCAGGGATGACCGCAGCCTGGAGAGGATTGTCAGGAAAAGGCCATTCAAAAGTGTTGGGGACTTTCACAAGGAGTGGACTGAGGCTGGAGTTAGTGCATCAAGAGCCACCACACACAGACGGATCCTGGACATGGGCTTCAAATGTCGTATTCCTCTTGTCAAGCCGCTCCTGAACAACAAACAACATCAGAAGCATCTTACCTGGGCTCAAGAAAAAAAGAACTGGTCTGTTGCTCAGTGGTCCAAAGTCCTCTTTTCTGATGAGAGCAACTTTTGCATCTCATTTGGAAACCAAGGACCCAGAGTCTGGAGGAAGAATGGAGAGGCACACAATGCAAGATGCTTGAAGTCCAGTGTGAAGTTTCCACAGTCTGTGTTGATTTGGGGAGCCATGTCATCTGCTGGTCTTGGTCCACTGTGCTTCATTAAGTCCAGGGTCAACGCAGCCGTCTATCAGGAGATTTTGGAGCACTTCATGCTTCCTTCCGCAGACGAGCTGTATGGGGATGCTGACTTCATTTTCCAGCAGGACTTGGCACCTGCCCACACTGCCAAAAGTACCAAAACCTGGTTCAATGACCATGGGATTACTGTGCTTGACTGGCCAGCAAACTCGCCTGACCTAAACCCCATAGAGAATCTATGGGGCATTGCCAAGAGAAGGATGAGAGACATGAGACCAAACAATGCAGAAGAGCTGAAGGCCGCTATTGAAGCATCCTGGTCTTCCATAACACCTCAGCAGTGCCACAGGCTGATAGCATCCATGCCACGCCGCATTGAGGCAGTAATTGCTGCAAAAGGGGCCCAAACCAAGTACTGAATACATATGCATGCTTATACTTTTCAGAGGTCCGATATTGTTCTATTTACAATCCTTGTTTTATTGGTTTCATGTAATATTCTAATTTTCTGGGATTGTGGATTTGGGGTTCTCATGAGCTGTACGCCATGATCATCACAATTATAACAAATTAAGGCTTGACTTCTCTCGCTTTGCATGTAATGCGTCTATCTCATATATCAGTTTCACCTTTTAATTTGCATTACTGAAATTAATGGACATTTGCACGATATTCTAATTTTTCGAGTTTCACCTGTATTCCTGATGTCTGTCTAATGTTTCTTTTTAGACTGTGAGCCTTAGGGACAGGGATCCATCTTATTTATTTATTTATTATTTCTCTATGTAAACTGCTTTGGAAACATTTGTTGAAAAGCGGTATATAGATTGAGGGTCTGCACTGCACACCCTCAAGCCCTCTCACGGGATTGTGAGAAACGGCTCTACATCTGCCTACCCATTCTGTTGTTCTCCCACATGTCTCTGTTCTTTCCTTGACAGATTGTGAGGCTGTTCTCATGAGCAGCCAAGACTGGGCTAGGGCAGCTAAGCCTGGGCTTGGCTGCTTGTGAGAACTGCCGGGAGCTGTGTGGCAACATACCCACCTAGGGAGCTGCTGGTTAGCCGAGGTTAAGGGCTGAAGCGTGCCCTTAACCTGGGCTAACTGCTTGTGTTTCAGCGCCGGCTGCTCCCTGCCATCGCCACAGGGATCCCCACAGTGCATCGTGCTCTCGCAAGGTGCATTGTGGGATTTATGGGGGCTGGGATGACGCCTCCCAGCTCCCAAACATCTGCACTGCCTGGGGCAGCAGTGGCTTGTCTGGGCATGCGATCTGCATGCTCAGGAACTCTTCTGGATCATCTGTGGGGAAGGTAAGCTGCTGCAGCCTCAGCCTTCTGCACTGCCCACCCTCAAGCCCTCTCACGGGATCATGAGAAACGGCTCTACATGTGCCTACCCATTCTTCTTTCCCTTACCAAATAGGAAACTATTTCCATCAGAATTACATAGCGCCAACAGTTTGCAAAGGCAATAGCTGATATCTGTGAACCCCAAATAGTTGACAGCTTATAAAAGAGAAAAAAGTTCAATTATTTCTGTTCTTTTGTCTGAGTCTTAAGTTCAAGTTATTGTTTTGTTTTTTGTTACTCAGCAGGGTAGCAATTCGTAAGGGTTTTTATAATTTTAAAGTCTTTACAATTGTGAAATGCAATAGCAGCACTATCCTGTCTTTAAGAAATAATTTGATCAATAAAACTGGATAATAGGGCTGTTCCTAAACCCTCTTGAATCAACAGTGCACAATGCTAAACCACTGGGAAAGGGGCGGGGCGGGGGGCTACTGGTAGCAAATCCTTTATGCCAGCACAAGGGGAGCAATTGGATGCAGTAATGTGGCAGAGAAGGTATGGAATGTAGGTGGAATCCTTAGTCAGAGGTTTGATTCCACTGCCAACATGGGTGTAATGATACATCTGCAAAGGAGGTGGAATAAATTAAAAAAAACCTAGAAAGCCCCAAACAACTGTCCCCACAACCATAATTGATGGTAAGATTCTGTCTAACTTTGCAACCAGTCAAGAAAAGCAATGGGCGTATATATGCCCCAGTCGCATATATTATGACACATATCATAGGACTACATCACTTACAACTGTATCCAGAAAACTGGGAGCACATGATTGGCAACTCTGGTGATGGGACACGTTGTACAAAGTAAGCATTTGCACAAACAAACATCTAACAACCAGGGAGCACAAATAATACCTGTCTTCCCAGAACTGTTACAGGAAACCTGCTTCACAATTCTAGAAACGTACAGCCACCAGAAACCTCAACTCCACTGCTGCTGCAGGGGCTTCAAGGACAAGACACCCCATACAGGTGAGTCAGGAATGAAGATAACCAGGGAGAGAACACTGTGCCTTCAATTATGATACCTTAATGTTTTCCATACTTTCCCTGCCCCCAATCCTTCAGTTTGCAGAGTGCTCAAGTGTCCATGGTAACAGTGTCTCCAACTCATGGAATCTGTGTACTAATTTAACAATCATCTGTACTGAACAGACATCTGCAGTGACAGACATCTAGGCTAATGATACACCAGCAGAAGGCAATTTTGCCCAACTGGGAGGGCAGGGTTATTTTCAGATATCCCACCCTGCAGTTGCCCAGGCCTCCTGAAAATATGTCCCTGTGGGTTTAGTAACCTTCAGGGACACATTTTTGAGATGCACAGGGGGGCTGCAGCAGGAAGGGATTGCCAAAAATCACTTGAGCAACAGAAAAGGCTCTTCTTCCTGTGTGTTGTTAGTCTGGATGTCAGCCAATGTCCCTCGTAAGGGAGGGTACAGAATGTGTGCATGGCATAGAATACAGGCACTACTGTAGTTAACTCCCAACCCCCAAATGCAGGTAAGCTCTCATTTGCTATTGAAAACAATGGAGAGCACAGCCCCCTCTAACAATAAGTAGAAGACACTCTGCTCCATTATTGCCACAGCTGGTCAAACTGACTTATTTTGCCCTGCAAAATCAAAGCCAGTGTATAGAATATAAACAGACAAAAACTGCAGATTGTCAATGCAACTCCCTACAGTAACCGTGTGAGTATCATGTTTGATGACTGTAGGCAGGGCTGTAGGTAGGGGAGACTGGATTCGTGTTCACCCCTCTCCCTGCTGGCCCTTCACATGCACCAGTTCCCTGTGTGTGATGTCATATGTAGGCGCAGCACCTGGAAGGGCCTGTGTGGCCCTCTGGTGCTCATTTTGCAGCCGGCTTTGTTGTCAGCTGGGTGTTCTCTCCCTCAGTGAGGAAGAGAATGGAGTAAACACCCAGCCAACAACAAAGCCAACTGGGAATGTGGCTGGCTGGAGTTCAGAAGGAGGGGCGAGCTAGGTGGCTCTCGGGGGCTGGGCGTCTGCCCAATTATAGCTCTGCCCCTGACTATAGGTCACACTCCAAACATAGATATCATGGAAGGGGAAGGTAATAATGGTTAGTGGAAGAGTGGAAACCTTGAATGACACATGGAAAATGGAAGAGCAGCTAAGTGATGGTACCCTTTTCTCACCAACCCCTAAGAACACCTAGTTAGAGGAACTGTAGTAGCTGCTACCTATTATTTATCACAGTTCCTGTGATAAATTTCTTTTCTCTCCCACAGGTAACCAGGTTGCCATTCAACATGCACAGAGGCAAGGATTTTCCTCTCTGCCCAATGCACAAGCAAGAACAAAAGCAACACTACAGCAGCAGTAACCATTGGGATACCACTATGGAATCCTTGCCTGTTTCTTTGAGCCGTGCTCTTGCGTTTTTCCTGAGTGCATGACAGACAGCAGTATTTACAGGTGCTGCTCTATTTAGCATAGAAATAAAGTGATAAGGGAAATTGTATCTCTTGTGCCAGTGCTATGCAGCTTTCTCTGGCACAGAAGCTCTACAGGAACAGGAACTTTGGGAACTCCTTTCTTCTGTGATGCTTTCAGGCCTTATTGATGCTGTTCAATAAAAGCTGCAACTCCATTCGCTGTGTGTCTGTTCTTATGATGTTAGGCACACTGCCTGCTTTACTCACCTCAGATGTCTAGATGGGCCATGTACAGTGGAAAGGATATCAATGAGTTCACCATTACTGCTACAACCTCCAACAGGCACAAGGATGATGGGGTGATCCAGAGTTAGATGCACTCCTGACCTTCCTGCCTATTCCATTTACTACTGGTATAACATCGTGACTAAGAGACTGAACTGCAAATGCAGACTTCTCCAGTTCTCTCTTGCTTCCACCATGAACTCACTAGGTCAATGATCTTCACTATTCTTTTAGTTGGTAACCACTTTAGCAAAAAACTTTCAGTGTGAGAGCCATTTTCCACCGCATTGATCTCCGTGCAGTGCCACACTTTTTCTAGGGTCATTGGTGGGAGAAGGCTTTAAAATAAACAGAGCCCAGTTCCATTTTGGAAGGTGCACCCCATAGTGTTCTGTGGGGAATGCACTGGGAAGGCCTACGCTTCTCAGTGCTCCATGTGCACCTTCCAAGATGGCATTGGGATTTGAGAAGGCTCTGCTTCTCTTAAAGGAGCCTCACCAGTACTGGAAAAAGCCCAGCACTGTGTGGTGAGTATGGTTGCCTCTGCAGAATACCAGGGGAGCTGTGCTATTTGGCTTCAGCTGAAGCTTTGCACAGGCCTCATACACAATTAGTCAGGGAGCTGCACTTAGGTTGTATGGGAGTCACTACTTTCTTCTGAGTCTTGCAAAGAAGAGCACTGCACTAGGTGGTCTTAGGTAAGCCACTTCCTCTCAGCATCAGTTCCTCAGCTGTAATATGAGGTTAGTACTTCTTCCCTTACAGCATGTTGGGATACATACTTTGTTCTGTGCCCATTCAGAAAGTGTGATACAGATGCTAGGTTGCAGTGCTGGTATACTTGTTATCCCTGCACTTGGGCTGGATTAAGTAGGTGGATGAAGAGGTTGAAAAAAATGTTGTCCTGCAACAACAAACAGGATAACAAAATATTGTCCTGGGACAGATGAACACTGAAAATAAACTTGTTGAGGGGAGGGGATGGCTGCATTGAAAGGGATTGGACAAAATAAAAGGCGAACTGGTGCAGGGATGAGTTAGATGTTACCTGAGTAAGGGTATTAGCGGCAGCCCATGTTCCATGAACGTTGGTTATCACGCTGCTTTCCCAGGTACATACATACATGTGTCCTTCTTCTTTCCTTTAGAGACCATAGACAGGACTCTCTTGCTTAACCTAGCTATGCCAGTAAGCCACAGCACTACATTCGGTACTGGGATTTGTGGCTGGATGTTCTGCCATCTTGGTTGAGGGAGGGGAAGAAAGGGGGCATGTGTTGGGCTTGAGTCCAAAGATACTACAAATGCCCTGTCATAGCTCTTCCTTTTGACTGTACTTGTGAGGTTACAATGTCCTCTTTTGCAGTGGGGGGCATGGGTCTAGGTTCTAGTCTTGCATTATATACCCTTTTGTCTGAATGTATTGTTGGTAGAATCCCCAAAGGTTAGGCTGTACCTGGGAGGCCAGATTCACATCTCCCTCTATTAACTTCTGTCTCTTATTTCCCTCGCATTATAGTTACCCACTGAGCTTTTGAAGATCAGTGGGTAACTCCACAGTATAGGTATAGGTAACTCCACAGTATACTGCTCCACAGTATAGGAGTTTGCCATTGTAGCCTCTGTTCTTCCTTGGATATTTGCCCACACCCCACTTTCTCCCCTGCAAAAGGTTGATGGTTTTAGTACAGAGAGCAACACAAATGTGCAGTGTGCCATGCTACAGAATTTGTCTGTGTGGAGACATGATTCTCAGCAAAGGAGTCATACCCTTCTCTTAGGTCTCCTCTGGCTTCTCCATGAAGTCAGTGGTGCTGTGGTACCTTTCTGGTTGCCTCTGGTTTCCATTTTGTGTGGACTGGATATATGTAATGGGTTGGGGTGATGTCTAGCTATGTTTGGCCATCGCTGCAATTGATGACATTCCTGTGCTATTCATACATTCTGTGTGCAATGCCAAGCTTGCTAGGTTGCAGTGAAGTTGCCAGAGACACTGTGGGAATGTCTGTTGGTGTTATGTCTACTTTGTTTCTACAACCCCTGGACTGTTGCCTCTGCTGCTGATTGAACCTAGGGTCATGACTATGCTATGTTGGTGTTAGACTGGGCAAAGAGGACCTGGCATTCTAGTACCACAATAGGAATATTCTGTGGGTGAGGAGAAGAGTTGGTGAGTCCTGGATATTTTCTGAATCTGACTAGGATGCTTTATGAATACATTTAAAGGCAACTTTTTGTCAGTTTATTCTTCACTCGCTGCATACAAATGTAGATAAACACAATGCTTTACTGCTACATGTATTCAGCAGTAGGTCCTTACACTGTCACTATGTCAAAGCTATTTTAAATATAGCTTAAATTTTATTTTAAAAATTGTAATGCAAAGATGAGTAGGTGGACAAAATATGTATTGGATAGACTGGTGTACAACATAGAATGGGAGGAGACATCCCTTTCTCCTATGAATCCTTGACAAAGTGCCAAGGGCTGCTTTGCCAAAGGTATAGCATTTCATTTATTTCTTCAAGCTCAATAGCGGTTATTGGTAACATGTGTTTGTATGGTGTTGGTTCAGAAGGATTAAAAAAAAAAAAAAATCTGGCATAGGTCCAAGTAAGGTTGGTATGTGTTTAAAATAGTGTAAAGCCAATCAACCTTTTTAGTAACAAAGTTTTTTGAGGAGCAACTGATGAGGATTTCATTCCTTTGTAACATGTTGTATCACCTATGAAGGCACCAACAAACGTAATCTTGCTATTTTCTATTTTGTGGACTGCATCTTTCAGTTTTTCATACCAGTGTCACTGTCCAGTAATACTGGATTTTGACAATGTTGCATTTAGCAACTTTTTCTGTCTTTGCTCTAGGCAAGTGTGGCCCTGAAAACCTTTATTTATTTTGTCTGCCAAATTTCTTCCTCAACTGTCACTACTAATATTCTCATATGTGGTACACTGCATCCCTAAAGATCTAGAAAGTTGTAGTGGGAAGGCATGGGAGGAAGGCTGGCATTACGGGAGCAGAAGGGATTGCTTTGAATTGGCTCCTCAGCTCTTTTTCCTACTTCTCTTGCTATGCAATTGCTTCATGTTCCTTCCTGATCACTCTATTCAGTGCCATGATCTTGAGGTGATTTGACATCATAGATCTGTTACTCAGTTTTTCTTGAAAAAATAACTGGGTTTGAGTATGACGAATGAGGCAGCAGGACTGGGTATGAAGAACTCTAAGCAGTAGCCTTCTCATAAATGGATTTCTGTTTATTATATAGGCACTGTGTAGTTAAGGTGATGTCTAAAAACTATATTCCACCATTATAAGCCCTGAATATTCTTTCTGTCATGCATCCAAACCATACATCCAGTCTGCCTGAAGTGTGGCATGGGACAACAAAGTCGCAAGCACCACCCCCTGTCCACATTTCTTGCAGTTCTGTTGAAAAGTGATGAAAATTCCCCTTCTTGTTGACCTATATTCACCAAGTACTATTTTTCCTGTTGCCTCTTTGTGTCCAAAATTTCAAGTTCATGGTACATTGTGTTGGTGTGTTTCCGTTTTTTGGCCTTCTGCAAGAAGACCACTTAGAGGTTGCCCCGCCTCTCAGGAAAACGTTGTGGCAAGGGGATGATCAGACTCCATCTAATGGCCAAGGAATGAGAAGCTGCAAGGAACTCCACCTGCCCACCCCCAAGAAAGAACACTCTGCCCTTCAGTTGACTGGTGGCAGCAGAAATAAAGGAAAGCAATTTCATGGGAGAAAAGCCATTGAATATTTATTGAGTTATTTGTCTTTGAAATTCCCATTATAACAGGGTAATCAACTGAGAGTAGACATCAAGACACATATCAAATGGTCTGATTGATTCTTCCTAATCACATTCTTTTCCTTTGGTAAAGAAGAATGTTTCCTGACTTCTTACTTAGCTGTGTGGACCAACTGAGCCACCATAGCAAGCTGAGCTTTCTGTCTAACTTGACTTTTGTTCAGAGTAGAGAATGCTGGCTTGCTGAGCTGCCTAGCCGTATGATATTTTGCATATGTACTCCTGAATCAGTTGTTGAGGGATGGAAGTTAAGAGTGTGGAGAGATCTGTGTAAAAAATGGGATGAATAACGGGAAAATCTTTTTAAAAGGTTTTAAAGAGGAGAGGAGGAGAAGGGATAATGGAACAATCCTGGGATAAAAATGGAGGGGAATCATGAAAAATAAAATAAAATAAAAAAGTGAGGTGGAGGTGAAAAGATCGTTATTCAGAATGGAACAGGGAAAAATAATGGAAAGATAATTTTAGAAATGGGGAAGAGGAACTCATTGGAAAGATTCTTCTAAAAAAACAGGATAAAATAGTAGAACAATCCCTGTTAAAATGATGGTAATAAATCCACCTCTCCACTGAGCAGAAGACACAGTGTATTCATCTACCTCTGATGTTAACTACAAGGGATGGAATGTGCTATTTTTTAAAAAAATGCCTGTAACCCCTCCTTCTAAGTAGAGATGTGCACAGAACCATGGTGGGGCGGTTCAGAGGTGGTGGGGGTGGCACTTTAAGAGCGGGGGAGGGTGCACTTACCCCTCCCGCTGCTTTCGCCCCGCCAGCGTCCTTTGTTAAGAAAGCTGACAGGTGGCAGCGTACCTCCCTGCCACCCTGTTGCCCCCATTGGCCAGATATGGCTGGAAGTCCCCAACGCGTTTCAACTTGAAACAAGCCATTTTGAATGTTTCGAGCTTGAAACAGAACATCATTTAAATAAAGGACCTGTTTCGAGCTTGGAACAGAATCACCTCCATTTCAATTGAAACTTTTCAACATTCTGAGTGCCATTTTGGAGGTCTGTTTTTCCCTTGCTGATTGGTTTTCTGGCACTGGCTTCCGATTGGCTTGCAATCTCCTTGCTTCTTGGTTGGCTTATCATCCAAATCAAGTTGGATGTCATGGGCAACTGTACCCCCATTGGCTGTAGGGGAGGAGGGAGGGTGGAACACAAAAGGGGGGAATTTCAAATTCAATTTGTTCAAAGGGACTGGGAGACAGAGAGAGAGAAAGCGCCTTTATACTTCTTCAATAGAGGAGGAAGTATCCTTGAAGAAGAGGATACATCAGATCTGGAGGAAGAAAAGTTTGATTCTTTGGTTTTCTTTGCTCAGCACCGAGTATAATATCCTGTGCTATTGCAGTGGGAAAATGCTTGACTAACAAGCAGAAGGTTGCTGTTTCAAATCCCTGCTGGTACTGTATTGGGCAGCAACGATATAGGAAGATGCTGAAAGGCATCATCTCATACTGTGCCGGCAGAAGCAATGGTAAACCCCTCCTGTATTCTACCAAAGAAAACCACAGGGCTCTGTGGGTGCCGGCAGTTGAAATAGACTTGACAGCACACTTTATCTTTATTGCTGCTATGATTATTTGGTTTTGCTGGATCTCAGATTGACAAAGGCAGAACTTGGGTGCCTACATTCTTTGAGTTGTACTTTGTTTTATTTCTGAGATAATGTTGTAATGTGAAATGGACAGTGGCAGCTGTGTTTGGTTTGTGTGTGCAATATGTCTTGGTGATTGCTGTGATCCTCTCCATGTCTGGCCTTGAGGCTAACTTGTGTGTCTGCTATGCAGTCTACTTTACAAGATGTACTCAGTCAAAATGTGGCTGACGTTGCTCTAGTGGAACTTATGGCTGTGCTTGTTGCTAAGTAAGAGTGCTGCTATGCACCCTTATTAGGGAGTTACATTACTCTCTAGTTTCAATACTAGGGAGTAACGTAAGAAATCATAAGTGTGAGAGAGAGCAACTTGTGCCAGTGATGTTACTGCAGCACAAACACTGTGGCTGGCAGTGGATTCTGGGTCAGTGATGCTTTTTTGACCATTTTTTGACTGTGTTTGAGATGTGTGTTCTGTGTTGGGAGGGACAGATTCCCTTTTACTGTGTGCTTCTGAACTGTTTTTCAAGGCAGAGTTGCAAAATGCATTGCAAATTACAATGCAAAATGTGTGCATGCACTCTGTGAGTGAAGCTTGTTCTGGCCATAGGGAACAATGGGGAACTCTAAACACCCCATTGTTCCCCAAGGGTAGCTTCTAGGGACACTAAAGTGGGTTGGGTGATAGGGCATGATGGGTTCTACCTACTACCCAACCTACAAAAGAAATGGGCAAGCTGGTGATTTGTAACCTTTCCCCCAAATCCCCATAGGATCCTTTGTGGGGTTGGGGGGAAGTTTAAAATTTTTGTTTAAAAATCGCTTACTTGCCCATTTCTTTTGTGGGTTGGTGGAAGGTAGCACCTATCATGCCCTACCATCCAACCAGCTTTGGTGTCCCTAGAAGCTACCCTTGGGGAACAATGGGGTGTTTTGAGTTTCCCCATTGTTCCCTATGGCTGAAACACTTGAAACATTTTGAGTTGTTCTGTTGAAACAACTGCTGTTTGGATGGAACGTTTCCGCCATTTTGTGTTTCATTTTGAGTTCAAAACAGAAGGGCAAAATCCGTGTATCATCCCTAGTAGATAAAAACCATGAAGCAGTTGTGGTTTAAAGGAGAGAAATATTCTCTACTAGCTGGGCCAGGCACAGAGCATCTGCACCTCTAGTTGCCGCAGCCGTTTTCTCTTCCCCGCCCCTGCTTATTTTCCTGGCCAGCCAGCTACCCGGCCGCCTTGGCCCGCCAACCTGCCACCTCCACCGGCTGGTCCTCATTCCTGCCAGCCTCTGTGTCTTATCGCCTGCCTGGCCGCACTTCCTCCAGCCGGTGGGCTCGCCTCCTCCTCTGGACCGCCGCTTCCTCCTGCTGGCAGATGTGATTTTTCTCGCCGGCTGGCTGGCGGGCCCACCACCTCCTCCAGCCCCGCCGCTCAGTGTTTCTTTATTATTATTTGTTTAAAATATTTATACCCCACCCCTCCAGTGCACTACTGCTCGGGGGAGCTCACAACAATAAGATCGATACAAGATACAATAAAAGTAATAAAATTAACTAAATTAAACAAAAAAGTTGTCAGATTAATAAAAACCACAATCATTATTAGGTTCAAATGAAAGGTTGTTTTAAAAGCGAAAAACTGAGAAGTATAATAAGCTAAAGAACCTACCAGATAGAACAAAAATAAATGGAGCATTAAAAAGCCTCCTTAAAAAGGTGTGTTTTAAGATGTTCCTTCTAAGGTGTGCGCACATGTGCATGCTCACAAGTTTTTAAATGTCTGCTCAGTTAATTTTATTTCCTGCTCAGGCTGAATCAAGAAGGCCCCATTCCAAATGCACATGCTCACACACTGCCTTGATACTGCTGCCCAGAATAAAACTCATTCCGCACACAGATGACAAAAATTAGAGGGAACACTGCTGCCACTTCCTCCTGCCGGCCAGCTGTGTTTTTTCTTGCTGGCCAGCCAGCGGGCCGCCACCTCCTCTAGCCGGCTGCCGGCCGCCATCACTGTTTTCTCCCTCATCCCCAGCCCTAATCCCCCAGCAGCTGCTCGTAAACTCTTGAGGGAGCTGCCACGCATGGGTTTAGCCACTGGCACGGCTAGGGGAATTATATATAAAGATTCTTCTTCAACAGAAGAAACTCTGAAGCTGTTTCCTCTGTTGACATCTTTTACAGTGTAATACTCTGTGTCTTTGTTTCCATGCTGTCTATAGACACCAGTAAGTAGTAGTACCTTTGTACCTGCAATGTTCTATCTGTATGCTCAGAGTCTGTGCTCTCTGTTGATGGCTTTTAATGTATATTATTTTGTGAACAGAGAAATAAAGATACAGATAAATGTGATTAACATGGCACAACTTTATTAATGTTGACAACAATAATAATTTTTTTTAAAAAAATCCATAAGCTTAGCAACCTAATACCAGTGTAGTGGATGTACCAATAATGTCTTTTTAAAAACTGTGCCTACTAGTAGAGATCTTCAAGTGCATCTCTAGCAAGTGATTGGAGAAGCAGCCCTGTTGAATTTCTGCCTGAAGACATCCCTTCCCTGCTCATTGTTGAGCTGAAAGATCAAAGCAGAGTGCAGCTGCGTAGAGCATAATTTGTAAATCCAGCATAATATATGCGAGTGTATGAAGTTTTTACTGCTTGCATGTTATGGAAGTTTAGTTGACGGGCTTTATTTGCAATTTACACTCTTTAGAGCATGTGCGACTGCTCTCGGTGTGGGGTGGTTGGCTTAGGCAAGGCTTGCTCTTTGCCATGCTGAGATATCGCAAGAGGGCAACACCAGGGGGTATTGGTATTGGCCTTCCAGAACAGACATCAGACATAGGGGCCTTTCACACAATTGGTCAGACAGGTGTGGGGAGGGCAGGATTAAGCCTACCTTCCCCGCAGATGATCCTGCACTGGTCCCAGCCTCATCACCTTTAAAGCTAAAGGAGGAAAGAGTGAATCACGTCCAGTTGCAGGAGAGTGACAGCAGGAAAGGGGCATGCCTTCATCTCTTCCTTGTGAACTTCCCAGAAGCATCTGGTGGGCCACTTTGGGAACCAGGATGCTGGACAAGATAGGCCTTTGGCATGATGCAGCAAAGCTGTTCTTACATAAGTTGCAGCCCCATTTATCACAAGGCTACCATCAAGAGATGGGAGTGCAGTCTTGAGCTGTCTCTTTTGCCTTGGCCAGAAGGGGTAGATTTACATTTTAGCATGCAACTTGCTAGATTAGCTTCTAATCTAATGTTAGATTAGCTTCTAATATCGTGAATTTTATTTGTTTTTATTCTGTTTTACATGTATGTTTTAACTTTGTACACTACCTAGAGATGCATATATCAGGCAGTATAGAAACAAATAAGTAACATTAGAAGGACTATGGACTCTCCATGGAGCAGTACTAATGCTGCAGGTAACCTCACTAAGCAGCTATTTTCAGGCCTGTTTATTAAGAGTAACAAATGTTTTCACTATATAGAAAACATTATTTTCAGGAAGTGACCAATAATTGTGGATTTCAGCTTAATGAGGTGTTATTTGACACAGGTACTGAAAATGGACAGATCATATTTACTTCAATAGTAGTCATGATGACAAGTTTGTGGGTTTTTAAAAATCAGGGCAAAGATATTGAGGGCTGATACCACAAGATCTTAAATCCTACAAGATTACTATGAGCATACATACTCTGTGTCTCAAAGGCACTGGAAGATTATGTCCTACTAGACATCTGAGCTTAGACCTAAACTTATGGTTCATAGGTTGTTGGACCAAATACTCAAAACAACAGATTGTTGAGATATCACAACACAACCTGACCTATATTTTCAATCTATCTCATGAATTTCTGCGGATCTTCTTAAACATTCAGTTCTGTTCTCAAATGTTGATCTCAAGTTAGTAGACAGATTTTAGAATTTGGCCATGTTTGCTTTACACAATGTAACATCTGTAAGTACAGCAAGATGGCAGTATATTTAATTCTGACACTTCTGGTTTTATTTATCCTACCCTTCTTCAGACACCTGAGCTTAGACCTAATGCATCACTTTTACAATGGTAAAGGCCAGCTATAAAGCTTCCAAGTATCACTGTGTCTAGAAGGCTGATAATGGCAGTTCATATTTTTATCAGACTGATAATGTGTTATTAATTAATTTTTTTAAAGTATTAGTCCTACCAGATTCCTATGTTTTGTCCAAGGTCTGAAATTTTATGAGAACCAGACTTTACATTCCTCTCTTGTTAGACAGTATTATTTTCAGAGATGTTAACCTGTTAGTGATTAGCCAAGATTGGTGTCTTGAATGCTTGCGGTATCAGAAAGCCTTCCCCTGGGGACTTTTACAATCCAAGGAGAATTTCCACATTTGCACTTAGATAAGATGTTCTAACCCCTGTCTTTTTTTTTTCTTTTTTTTTTAAATTAAGGATCAAGTCAGACAATGGGAGTTTTCCTACAGTCAAGTCAGTAGTTTTATTTGGTACCAATTAATTATTCTCATGAATATAACAAAAGTTAAATTGACTAAGTTAAGCAGAAGTTTCCAAAAGTGTTTTTGTTGTTCACGATAGTATTTGTTGGCCTTGTGCCTCTGTCAGCCATGCTCATAAAACTGTAGTAACAAAAGTTTTTATAACTGGAACAGATGCAGCTAGGCCAGTCGACGTTGACCTGTCTCATAGGATGAAGTGAATTATGACTGTTTCCTGTTTTTTTCCCTGGCTACAACTGGAGATAGTAGAATTGATGGTTGGATTGTGATCGGGTAAATGGAAAATCTGGAACTCTTTTTTTCCTGGGGCAATAGCCAAGCTGCCTTAGGCTTTTCTGGAGCATGTTGGGAAGACTTAAGGCCCGTGAAAGTCTACCTTTTTCTTTCCCCCCTTTTTGAGTAAGAATCGTGGCACCCACCAGCAAGAGCCAGGCACAAAAATGCTAGCATGGGGTTGGGGTAGAGGAGAGGAGTGCCAGTCACAATTATCTGCTGTACCCCTTGATCCATACACTGAGTCCTCTACAAGTATAAATCCACAGTTAATGAAAATTATATCAGGTGCCAGCAAACAGGGAAAGAACTGCCCAGGACATCAGAGGATTCTGCCTGCTCTCCCTCCTGCAATCTCCATTACCATGCATATAAAAAAAAAGTTAAGGCAAGGAAGGGTGGGCCTATAGCTTAAATTCACCTTCCGTCTAGTGCAGCCCCCAGAAAAAAAACAGCCCATCTGCCAGATCGAAACTATCTAGGCCTGTGCCTATATAGTCACCTTCTGAGACCAGGCCTCTCCTTTCTCACTTCTACGCACAACTTCATGCATCAACATTTTATTTATTTATTTAGTTTTTAAATTGAAGCATAAATAAGATGCTAAACTTGTGTACAATAATATTATGACAGGAACTGTTGCCATCTGCTGTGACCCAGCCTGCAGTCTGGGTGGACAACTGCATTCATGATTGCTGAGGGATGAAAGTAGTGATTTACAGGCCGCATTTTCACACAACACAAAACCGCGGATCCAATAAACTCGTGGTTCTGCTCCTCCCGCTCTGTCGTCCAAATTCAGATGTAACGGACAACTCCTTCTCTGCAGTCAGTGAGACTGAAGAGAGGAGGGGGAACTGGCTGTGTGGGCTTCCTTCAAAACCCGCTCAACCAATCACAGCCGGAGTTGAAAGAGGTTGAAGGAGACACTTTGGTTGAAGGGGACACAGCCAGCGGTTTATCATTCGAATGCAACACAGGCTACGTCCAACCTCCAGTTGCAGTGGCAAAACTCACTATAACCTGGGGGTTCAGACTGGAATTACATTTCCACACATTGAGGCATAACACTTGTGGAACCTCTGGCCCATTCAACTGTGGTTCCATGTTACATGCAAATGAGGCCACAGTGTCAGAATAGGAGTAGGGTATCATTTTATTTTCTGCTCAGCTGTGAAGCACACTTGACTTCAGGCCAGCCACACTGTCGCAGCCTAACCAACATCACTGGGTTGTTGTGAGGATATAATGGAAGGAAGAACCATGTATACTATTCTGAGCTCCTTGGGAGAAGGGTGGGATAAAATTGTAATAAACATAAACAACAAGCGTGTTCCTTGTTATGCTGTGCATTATGTCTTATCTGGTGATTGCTGCTTCGTAGAAAGGGTGGCCTAGAGAGTAGACTGGCTACTGGACTGTGAAATGGACTATATATATATTTTTTTAAAAGATTAGACTAATTCAAAAGCTTGGAGGCTTCAGATTTGCCTTCTGTGTTGTGATTTCTTCTTCTTCAAATGATTGCATTAGTGGGGATTGCAGCGAGACATAGAAAAGCTGTAGGGCTTTTGGTTTGGAGGTGAATACGGTGGGAGTGGGAAGTTTTCAGTCATCTAGAGGAGAGAGATTATAATAAAATGAATGAGAGTCTTCAAGTTCTTTACAAGTGTTCCTACCAGGGAGCTTTTTTTACCTAATTGTTGGACAAATGCAAATATGTTTCCTCCTGTAAACTCCTCTTTTATTTGGAATATTCTTTCCACACTCTGTTATAATATGTGTATGAATAGCTTCAGCACTGCCAAAAGTAAAAAAAGCACACATACAGAGCAGGTATTTTAAGGAACAAAAAAGACGAAATTCTTACCAATCACCAGAGAGTAGGAATTACTTCTCTGTTCTGGTTACCCATGTGTTTGACAGTGGAAACAGGTCCAAATGGAGGCACTGTACAATTACAAAACAACACCCTTGGTCTTTGCTTTCTATAACAGGAAACACATTGTTTTCGGCTGAAGAGTATAGCTGAAGAATGGAAGCATGCATTTCTGAATCAGACGGTGAGCAATAGTAGGCACTTCTATTGATTTACCTGTCTGAGACGTATGAAGAATATTATACAAGTTATGGTAAACGGATTTATGTATTTCTTTGTTTTAATTTCTTGAACACAAGTATCTGAAAAGCAAAATGGTAAACCACTGTGGTCTGATGCGGGTGTGTGTGTTTTGGTTTTTTTGCATTTGGACTTTGTACGTGCTTTATTTTGAAATGTTTTAGAGCATAGCTGTACACAGGTTAGAAACTGTAGTGGCAATTAACAATGCAAACATAGTTGATGGCTTATATGCTTAAAAAGATCCTCAAGCCAATCAATTTTTGTTGTTAATGTTGCCTAGATTGTCTGTTAGATGGAATATCTTGATCATCCTTTTTCCTTTTCTTGCTATTTTTTTGGCAGAAATGGGCTCATGATCTATGTTTGTATGCCGCTTGGGGCCTGGTGATGAGCCATTAAATAAAATGATCTGTCCCTAGGTCCAACATTTGGTTGGATGCCAAACAGTAATCTAGTACAATTAATTATCAAAGATTTGAGCACTCCATTATTCTAGGAGATCTGACTGCAGCCACCTGGAAGAGCAGAGAGCTCAAGAGACTATAACTGATCAAAACCTTATTTTTGATTTTGGTGTGCTCTTGACATACTAGTTTGAATTTATGGGACAGATACCTATGGCTTTTTAAATGGCTTTTAAATTCTTATTTTCAGTTCTAGTGTGGTGCTCCATGACGAAAAATAATCATGTGACCATGATGACACTATAAACTCACCTGTTCTTGAAAACATTGATACTGTCATGAACCAGTGAACTCATTACAATTGTGCTAGATCTTGAAGGGATAATATTTTTATAGCATATAATATGCTTATTATGCACTGTGCCAGTAAAATAATAAATATACCATCTGAATTGAGTAAAATGTTTAAGCTATTCTGAAACTGAATAAATTAGTTATCTTTTTAAAAAATTGAGGAACTGCTGTATAAAAACATTAAATGAATGAATATAGGCAAATTTAAAATGGTCTGGAACACTTTGAACATGTTTTAGCTAATAATAATAATAATAATAATAATAATAATAATAATAATAATTCGATTTCTATATTGCCCTTCCAAAAATGGCTCAAAAATTGTTTCTTTTTACATAGAAAAATAGTAAATAAATAAGATGGATCCCTGTCCCCAAAGAGCTCACAATCTAAAAGAAACATAAGATAGACACCAGCAACAGTCACTGGAAGTACTGTGCTGGGGGTCAATAGGGCCAGTTACTCTCCCCCTGCTAAATAAAGAGAATCACCATGGTAAAAGGTGCCTCTTTGCCAAGTTAGCAGGGGTTTATACCTATCCTTTAGGAATTCAGCATGAGATTCCTATGCATGAGTTTCAAAAATGAAAGTAAACATGATTTTTAAATTTGCACATCATTCTAAACACTAGCAAAAACATATAACAAAGCATCGATAAGTCGAGAACAGAGTATGTTCAGGAAATAACACAACAAGATTCAGTCCCGTAGTATGTCTGTTGAAACAATAATGACATATACAAATCTGGAGTGCTTATAAAGAGTGGTCAGGGAAAATAATCCAGAAGCAACAAACCACATATGGATCTTCTCCCCACATGATTATATCTGGAAAAGTTTAGTAATTTTGTATGGTGTCAATGAGACCTCTTGTTTGAGCTATTGAACATAAGTGTCTGAAAAGCGAAATGGTAAGCAGTCAGGGCTTGAGGATTGTGGTATTTGTTTGTTTGTTTTGCATGTGGACACTGTAAGCTATTTCTTTTGAAAGATTTTGGAACACAGCTGTTATAAAACATAGGTTTTAGGCAATATATAAATATGTCACACACACAGAGCAGTGAAAATGTAGCTAGTAGCCATATGTGGAACTGGAAATCATGAATATCAACCAAAATAATTGGAGAATTAAATAACTGATGCAAGCCACTTGGATGTTGTGCAGTTTCTACAAAAGACATTAAGTCAGCTGTCCATCGGAAGGTCTGTATGGAAGCAGCAGCTCTGATCTCATTTACCAGAAATTACTATTTGCTCTGCACCCATCTGGGTATAGGGTGGTTGGCTTAGGGAGCGTTTGCTCTTTGCCATGCTGAGAAATTGCAAGAAGGCAACACCAGGGGGTATTGGTACTGGCCTTCCAAAAGAGATCAGACATTGGGTCCTTTCACACAATCGGGCAGGTGGGGGGGGGCAGGGTTAAGCCTACCTTCCTCGCAGATGATCCCGGACTGGCCCCAGCCACACCACGCCGCTGTGCACATGATCGTTGTGGCAGCAACTGGCACAGCAATCTAGAGGTCGAGGGAATTCCCACAATGCACCACATGATGGGTGCAGTGCATTGGGGGATTCCCCTGGGGGATGGGTGCTCTAGCACCAATCTCTGTGTCAGCGTGGGTTGCAAGCAGCCCATGTTGACACACAATCCTGGAGCCATGGCAGCACCAGAATCCTCGTGGATCCTGGCAGTTTTCACACACAGACAAACCCAGGCTTGGCTACCTAAGCCTAGGCTTGGCTATTTGTGAGAGCAGCTTCAAAGTGTGAGGGAGTCTGTGGGTTTGCTTGGCACACAGGATCTACATGGGAAGCCCACCCAAGCACTTACTGTACACAGTTTTTCTCATATATGTCTGTGTGCTGCCTTGAAGACCCCCTTCCCATTGGGAGGGGCTGAGTGGCTGAACACATGCCTTATTAAGTTTAATCCCTGCTATCTCAGTTAGGGCTGAAAACACTTAATGACCTTGGGCAGCCACTACCCATCAGCATAGACATAGGAGTTGCCTTATACTGAGTCAGACCAATGTCCATCTAGCTCAGTATTGTCTACAAAGACTAGCAGTGGCTTCTCCAAGGTTGAAGTCAGGAATCTCTCTCAGCCCCATCTTTATTTATTTATTTAACATATTTCTATACTGATCAAAACTAGCATCTCTGGGCGGTTTACAATTAAAATCATTAACATTAAAATCATTTAAAATCTAACATTAAAAATATTAAAACTATAAATCTAACTAAAAGCCTGAGTGAATAAATGTGTCTTCAGTGCCTTTTTAAAAGATGCCAGAGATAGGAAGGGTCTTATTTCAACAGGTGGTGCATTCCAAAGTCCAGGGGTAGCAACAGAGAAGGCCCGTTCCCAAGTAGACACCAGATGAGTTAGCAGCAACAGCAGACAAATCTCTCCAGATGATCTTAAGAGGCAGCGGGGCTCATGGTGAAGAAGACGTTCTTTTAAATACCCATGGCCTAAGCTGTTTAGGGCTTTATAGGTAATAATAACCATCACCTTGTATTTTGCCCGGAAATGTATCAGCAGCCAGTGTAGTTCTTTCAACACACGAGTAATATGGTCTCTCCTAGATGACCCAGAGACCAAACTGGCTGACGCATTCTGGACCAACTGCAGTTTCCGGACTATGTACAAAGGCAACCTCACATTGAATGCATTGCAGTAATCCAGCCTAGAGGTTACCAGCATATGTACTAGGGATGTGCACGAAGATCTTCGGTGCCGATGGGGGGTAGCACTTTAAGGGCGGGGGAGGGTATAATCACCCCTCCCGCCGCATTTCCCCCGCCGGCGCGCTGTCATTTTGAAGCCCCTCGGCGCGGCAGCATTCCTCCCTGCCGCCCTGTTTCCCCTGTCGGCCGGAAGTGGCTGGAAGTCGCGAGCGTGCGTGCGCCTGTCGTGCGCACGTGCCCTTCTGCCATGTGCGCGCGCATGCACAGCAGGCGCACGTGCGCTCGTGACTTCCAGCCACTTCCGGCCGATGGGGGAAACGGGGTGGCAGGGTGGAACGCTGCCACCCCGAGGGGCTTCAAAATGACAGCGCGCCGGCGGGGGAAATGCGGTGGGAGGGGTGATTACACCCTCCCCTGCCCTTAAAGTGCTACCCACCATCGGCACCGAAGATCTTCGTGCACATCCCTAGTACATATGCTGGTAACCTCTAGGCAGGATTACTGCAATGCATTCAATGTGAGGTTGCCTTTGTACATAGTCCGGAAACTGCAGTTGGTCCAGAATGCGTCAGCCAGTTTGGTCTCTGGGTCATCTAGGAGAGACCATATTACTCGTGTGTTGAAAGAACTACACTGGCTGCTGATACATTTCCGGGCAAAATACAAGGTGATGGTTATTATTACCTATAAAGCCCTAAACAGCTTGGTGGGGGAAATGCGGCAGGAGGGGTGAGTACACCCTCCCCCGCCCTTAAAGTGCTACCCCCGTCGGTGTTGCAGCGCCGAAACTGCCCCCAGCGCCGAAACGTTTCGGAGGCCTTCATAATGGCCTCCGAAATGTTTCGGGCACAAGCCTAATATATACCACCGCTTTGAGGTCACTCATCTCAAGAAACAGATGCAGCTGGTGTATCAGCCGAAAGTGATAAAAAGCACCTCTGGCCACCACCTCAGCCTGGAACACCAGAGAGAGGTTCAGATCCAGAAGCAGCCCCAGACTGCATAGCTGTTCTTTCCGGGGAAGCGTGACCTAATCTAGAACCAGCAGATCAAAATAGTCTCCTGAGTTCTGACCTCCCACAATAAGTACCTCCATCTTATATGGATTCAGCCTCAGTTTTTTATCCCTCATCCAGCCCATCACTGCCTCCAGGCAGGCATTTAGAGAGGTTATGCGTTCTCCTGATGATGTTGACGTGGAGAAATAGATTTGGGTGTCAACAGCATATTGATAACACCCTGCACCAAATCTCCTGACGATCTCTCCCAGTGGTTTCATGTAGATGTTAAACAACATCAGAGACAATATGGAGCCCTGAGGGACATCATAGGAAAATTCAGATTTGGAAGAACAACAGTCTCCAAGGGACACCATCTGGAATCTGTCCATGAGGTAGGAGCGGAACCACTGCAAAGCAGTGCCTCCCATCCCCAATCCCCTCAGTCATTCCAGAAGGATACTATGGTCAATTGTATCGAAAGCTGCGAGAGATCCAAAAGGACTCCCATTCAAATGCCGACCAGGGTGGATCCTCCTTAACAAAGGGGACAATTCATACTTGCTACCACAAGACCAGCTGTCCTTCCTCCCTTACTGACTATCTATGGTTGATGGTCTAACTATGTATGACATCTTCCTATGTTTCTGAAGAGTGGAAAGTTGGATATAGATCTGTTACATAAATACTATTCTACCTGCTATTTTAACTTTTATTTAGCAATAATACTGTGATAAAGCTATACAGAACACAGACACAGCATGGTATCTGCCTGAAGGGTGTGCAATTAAAGTAGCAAATTGATGTATTTTACCATTACAAATTTTTAAAAGAAATTATGATGAAGTACTTCTCTGTTGTGTAGGGGTGGGGTGGAGAGACAGAGATTTCTTTTTTTAAAAAACCTGTCAGGTAAAGGACCTAGTACTGTGGCCTGTTAAAGTCTGGAAAACTATTTAGTGAAGCACAGTGTAAGTTTGTATTCTTTTTTTAACCTTGACTATCCAAGGTAATCAAAAGGTTTAAGGAATGACTTTCCTATACCGAGACACAAGTGAATGTATGAGCCGATAGAGCGCTTTCACTTCTATATTTTTGTTATTCTTTTCAAGTAAAAATAAAAAAAGAGAGGCATGAATCTGAGTTGTTGTTGTTTTTGTTGTTTTTTGGCGGGGGGCAATACTGTAGAGAGAGCTTGACAAATGTTCTTTTGATTTAGGAGCCAGCCCAAAAATTTAGGAGCCAGGCAAAGGACAAAGTCCAAAATCACTGGACTTTGTGGAGGGGGCAGTTAAATGGATTTCACTTTGTCCTGTTTACAAGTAATATACCTGGAAGAGAATTGGGGCTTCCTGGGACAAATAAAGATTTTATTAAATAACTTTGCCTCTGAGTATTCTAGTTAATATCCCAGTTAAATTTCTAGGTGCCATGGCTCTCTGACACCTGGGATTTGTCAACCCCTGTCATGGAGGTAATGTCAGCATAAAGTACACCAAGGACTGATTTAGCTAAATAAAAGGCATTGCAATAGAACATAAGAACAGCCCTGCTGGATCAGGCCCAAGGCCTATCAGCTCCAGCATCCTGTTTCCCACAGTGACCCACCAGATGTCTCTGAGAAGCCCACAGGCAAGAGATGAGGGCATGCCCTCTCTCTTACTGTTGCCCCCTTGCAACAGTAAGGGAGCAACAAGGTATTTAGAGGCATCCTGCCTCTGAGGCTGGAGGTGGTCCATAACCACCAACTATTAGCCATTGATAGACCTATCCTCCATAAATTTGTCCAAGCCCCTTTTAAAGCCATCCAAGCTAGTGGCCATCACCACTTCCCATGGCAGAGAATTCCATCAATTAAATAAACATTGTGTGAAAAAGTACTTCCTTTTGTCAGTCCTAAATTTACTGGCCTTCAGTTTCACGGGATGACCCTTGCTTCTAGTGTTGTGAGAGAGGGAGAAAAATTTATTTTTGTTCACTATCTCTTCTGTGCATAGTTTATACACCTCTATCATGTTTTTGATTTTTGTGTAGTCATCTTTAGAAATACAATAGTTATTGTGAAATTTTAAACTTTAGTCCTGTGCTGGTGGGTTGTTTAAGCTTCCTTAACTTGAGTGAGATTTTAGTAGCCTAGCATGCAGGATTGCAACCTTGGGCTGCTTTGCCACCAGTGTATCCATTTGAAGATGGATCCTTCCAGCCTAGGTCCTTACCAGTGTCTGAACCATGACTGAGAATTGCTTTAAGCATCATTTCATATCATTGCACTGACTCAATGAATGTAAATATTCAGACCAGCCTTTAGTATATGTAGTCACTTGCATCTCTGTTGTCCTCAAATGGCTCTGCTTGAACTGCTTGAACCATAACAGCAAATGCTTGAACAGGGTGAGGGGGTCTAATAAATGCCTATGATATTCACACAACCACATTATACTCTAGAATCACAGTAAGTATAAGTTACTGTGGTTTGAGTTCTAGGAAGATACATTATCTTGTAATAAAGCATAGCTTTGTAAAGCCAGGCTGCACAACTTGGGCTTTCTTTCAGATGTTAAGGCTCTTCAGATGAGCAACCCATCCCAGGTTTGGGCAACCCAGCCTGGTCTTGGCTGCTTTTGTGCACTGCCGGTGCAATGATATGATCAGTGCAATGATATGATCAAGCCCTATCCCTCCTTTGGAGTGCATATTTGTTGGATGCTGGGTGCCAAGCATTATTATTGTATTGGTTTCAGGAAGTTACAATATGTGTAAGGGGGGAAATTGAGCTAGCCAATAAAATCTGTCTTGTGTATTATGCAAGTTTCATGGATATTATAATTTTCGCCTTCTCCTTATGCCTGATCAGAATCTTTGCAGAGCTTTTTAGGGTTTGAAAGCTTACACTTTCTCACCAACAGAATCTGTCTCAGTAGCACACATCCCACCTTCTTTGTGCCTAATATAGTACCATCCATCTGGTTAGGGTGGCGATAGTTGTATAGCAGATTGCAGCAAAAGATTTTATTTGAAGAAACACAGGCTTCTACTGTTGTTTACTTAGGAAAAATTATACTAGCACCTAAGCATGGATGAGGGTCCATCCCCTAATGTCCCACTGCATACTAGCAATGGGAGACAAAGTGAGAATATATGATTCAATAATGTGCCCTAACCCTTCAGGATGGTTGGCAGTTCAACATTTTTGCACACATGAGTTTGCAAACAGTATTTCAATATATTTTTTGTTGTGGAGTTTAGAGTTCTACTACTGTTTTAGTGATACAGTAGCTCTGTCTGTTTTGCCATCTGGATTAGCTACCAACAAAAAGGGATTGTCCCCCTGAATATGTGACTTGTGGGTAATTTACCATGCTAATTTAGAGCACCAATCACCTTGAAGCCTAAGAGCATCTGAAATCATAGTTCCAACAATATTCTTTTATAGTCTTAACAGTGATTAAATGTCTACATATAGAGGGGATTCTCACGATTGGGCAAAAGTGGGCTAAGGGAGCCTAGCCCGCTTTTGCCTGATCATCCTCTGCCACGGGAGCCACATGGCTCCCGGCAGCAAACCCTCCTAATCCCCCTCCCCTTATATGAGGTTAGCAGAGCGAGAGCCCCACTAACCCCTTCTTTTCGATCGTGTGTTGCCGTGGCATGGCTCCGCGCCACAGCAAAACATGAGGAGACCCCCACCGGGTGGCTGAAACAAGCCTCCTGGCCCTGGGGGTCTCTCTAGGATGCCTCATGTGCTCGTGTGGGGCATCCTGGAACTCCCGGGGGCCTCGTGGCCCCCGATCCCAGCAGCCCCCACCAGCTCCGTGACGGAGCTGGAAGTCGTGTGGCCAGCCAATCCAACCACCTAGGGCTGCTTTCCTGCTCATCTGCAGGGAGAGCAGGCTAAGCCCGCTCTCCCCACAAACCCCTTCCCGGCGAGTCTCACTGATTGTGAGACTCGCCCCAATATGTTCCAAATTCAGTTCCAAATGTTCTTAGGGATTCTTTTCTGTAAATTTATTTCCTATTTTCCAAACACGTCCCATTCCTGGTTCCCTATCATATATGTACACATCCTGGGAATATGAATTAAATGTGACTTCCCAGCATGTGTAAGTAGTATATACATGCAGTGAAAAATTTGGCTTTGTACATTTGCAAAAATTTCTTAACTAGATGTTGGCAAGAGCCTTTTGTGGTGGGTGGGTGCGAGGGGGTACTGTTTTCGGAAGGCATGACTGCTAGATAGATGTATTGCGGGGAAGTACTTTCCTGAAAATAGGAACCTTCAGAAATGCATCCTGACGTTTCCACAGCTGGTTAATGCTCTCCCTGGTGCCCTCTAGTATATGGTTGGGTTTGGGGGTTTTTTTCTCTCTCTCTACCTCTTTCATATTATATACCACATCTAAATGATAAAATTAAGTAAAACCACAAGGGACGATCAAAATAATTCATAATAGCCTCCAAACATTTTAAATCTTTCTGTCCCTGGGCAACAACTTGGAGAGCTGAGCAGTTCAAAATGGCATAATATGCCCCATAAAAGACATCCAAGTCAGGGTTTCTGAAAAAACATCATTTTGTCAATATTTTTACTGAAAACAACTGTACAAAATAAGTAGCTTAGCCTAGACCATTTTCAATCTTCTTGGAATGTAGAGGTTTTCATAAATCAACTTTTCTTTTTAAGTGAATAAGCAATGATTTTAGAATGATATATATTATTTCTTAAAGTAAAATTAGCAACATAATTCAGCAATATATAAATTGAGACATTAACAGAATTTCAAAAAAATGTATGCATATTAAAATCGGATTTGTTGATGAACAATTTTTATCTTAATATTTCTGTAGGAGTTTAAGACTTGTGAGAGGTACAGGACAGGGAGGTTTGGAACTTATACAAATTTATTTTGAGCTATCTGCCACTGTTGTTGTATAGTGAGATTAGGACTCCTGTGTATGACTTGCTGAAATAACAGGACATCACGTAATAATAATGCAAGTAATGCAGCTGTGTGCTTTATTTTCTGAACTCGATTTTATTTTATTTGAAAATGTATATCCTGCTTTATTGCCCCAAGTGTCTCTCAAGGTGGCTTACAAAAGACCTTCACAATAAGATCATAATAAAGTCTAGTATCAGAACCAGAAATAACGTGACTTTCACATAGTGCCAAGATTACATAGGCAGACATCCGTGCTCTTGATCATGGCCTTCTGCAGTCACCATTTGGCATTGTCCTTTGGTCATTGTCTTCCAGGCAGCAGCTCCTACTGTGACATGGGAGTGGCTGAGAAGTTGGAATTCGCTCACCCCTTGAGGGACGCAAATCTTCCCTCACTGACAGCAGTTCCTACTGAGACTCTCTGAGGCAAGGGAATGGGGCTGAGCAGCTGGAATCCACAGTTCTTGATGGAGGCCTGTCTTCCTTTGTTGGCAGCTGCTATTGAGCACCTTTGAAGGAAGGGACTGGAATTTGCTCTGCTCATGGTAGAGGCAAGTCTTTCCTTTTCAGATCAGGCTACAATGGTGCATGATTCCTGAAACCCAAACCTTGAAGCATTACTTGTAAGATGAGAAGTGTGTTCACTGTAGCAGCGAGGCATTTTTAGCTAGCTAGTTTTGGAAAATAGCATTACTTATCTTGGACAATTTTTATTTTATTGCTTCCATAGAACGCTAGAATATACAGATACACCACTACCGTTTAGTATACCAGTTCTGTTGCAGTAGTAGTAGGTAAGCTTATGAGTTACACAGAACTCTTCAACGGGTATAGCAGGAAAAGAATTAAATGTTTTATTTATAAAGAGAAAGCAAAGTTGGTTTAAAAAGCCAGTACTTTGATCCCCTTTGATGGATAAGGCCCATAAAAATAGCGATAAAAATCATCTCTATATATAATTCTCCTGAGTGTGCCTTGGAATGTGCATCCCAGCACCCAGCTGATTGGCTGGGCAGCGGACGTGCCTGATTGGCTGAGGCGCACCCAGGAGGATTGGTTGCGGCCATGGCGGCCCGGCCATGAAGGCCAGAGGCGGTGGGCCCAGCCACGAAGGCAAGGCCCAGCAGGGGGGAAAGAAAGTGGGGGAGGGGGGGCAGAAGTGGCGGTGGGGAGGAGAGGCGGCTGGGCCCGGAAGCGGAGACTGTGGAAGAAGTGGGGGAAGAGGTAACCGCTGGCCCCAAAGAGCGCACAGATACTCTGTGCAGGGTCAGCTAGTAGATATATAATGCTTTAAGTGTTCACAGTGCTCCACACTGCTGTTTTTATTACATTATTTATTAAATTTATATACTGCTCCATAGTAAAGCCCTATCAGCAGTTTGGAATAAAATGCAAAAACAAAGCAAGCAAGATAATCAATAAAACACTGAGTCTGTTCTCACAAGCAGCCTAGCGCAGGCTAGGGTTAGGCTGCGTGTGAGAACTGCTGGGATCAGGCCCAATCCTGGCAGGCCAGCGCCACCTAGCCTGCCTTTTAAGCCTGGCTATTAGCCGAGGTTAAGGTAGGGAGCGCTCCCTTACTCCTGGCTACATGCTCATGTTCGAGCACGGGCTGCTTCCAGCCCAGCCACACAAAGAGACGGACTCCTAGAGTGCTCTTCTTTGGAGGGAATCCCCCAGTGCAGCCCACGCATTGCATTGTGGGGTTTCACAAGAGTTTGGGAGAATGAGTCCCAGCCTCCGTTCAAACTGCCCTGCTTTGCGCTGCGCTGCGCTGAACTGAACAGGGCTAATTGTGTGGGAATGCGGAGTGCACTCTCACCAAGCAACGAAGGATCATCTATGGGGAAGGCAAGGTTTGGGAAGCCTTCCGCCCGCCCGATTGGCCATGTGAATGACTCCATTCAGCACAAAAGTAGATACGGGCAAGGAACAGAAAATACAACTCCAACTTAAACTGGCAGTTTTAAAAGGTCTTTGAATTAAAAACGATTTCCTTCGGTTACCTGAAAACCAATAGGAAGGTTGGCAAAGGATTTCCATTGACAGAGAGATCTGCAGCTGAGTTGCCCCCAATGAGAAGATACCAGATCTTATGGTCATTCACTGAACTTCAGATTTATTTATTTAATGAGTGAGTTAGTTGGATTTATATGTCGCCCTACTCCCATAGGACTCAGGGCGGCTTACAAGCAATAACATACACAGCAACACAATTCTATAAATACATCTTACATAACATCATAACCCCAACCCTGTACAGTACTCATTCTACATGACATAATAGCCATGGATTACAAGATCACTCTACGACCAGCTATCTCAGCGACCGAACACCCGACAGAACATTTCAGTCTTACATGCCTTACAGAAAGCCAACAGATCATGGAGAGCTCTGATATTATCCGGGAGACCATTCCATAGAGCCGGGGCCACCACTGAGAAGGCCCTGGCTCTCGTTGATTGCAGTTTAATATCCCTAGGGCCCGGGATCACCAAGGTATTACTTGTGGCTGATCTCAGAACCCGGCGGGGTACATATCGAACAAGGTGGTCCTGGAGGTATGGAGGGCCCATACCGTGTAGGGCTTTAAATGTTAAAGTTAATACCGTAAACCTAACCCGAGACTCAACTGTCAACCAGTGCAGCTGAAAGAGCAAAGGTGTCACATGTGCTCGCCAAGGCACCTTAGTAAGAACCTTGACCGCTGCATTCTGCACCCATTGCAATCTCCGAATTAGGCACAGTGGCAACCCCACATAAAGTGAGTTGCAATAATCTAACCTAGAAGTGACCGTCGCATGGATCACAGTGGCCATATCCAGAGGGGGCAGATAAGGGGCTAGCCGCCGTATTTGGTGTAACAGAAAAAAGGCCTTTCATTAAAAAAGCCTCCATATTCAAAGAGGCATCAAGAATCACACCCAGACTCTTCAATGTAGGCTGAGCTATCAAACAAGCACTATCAAGGGTCAGTAATTGGAAACTCCTTCCTGACGTCTTCGGGCTCAGCCACAGAACTTCAGTCTTATCAGGATTAAGCCTTAGACGACTTTGCTTCAGCCAGTCTATGACTGCCTCCAAGCACCTGGTCAGCTGGGCTATGTTGTTCTCAGCCCTGGGTTATGGTGTCCTCAGCCCTCAGTCCTCAGATGGTGGAAACAGCCTCCTTGGCCATGTAAATGAGCAGGATAGGTCAGGGGTTCCTAACCTGTGGTACATCAGATGTTGCTGAACTACAGCTCCCTCATCCCAAACTACATGATGGGACTTGTAGTTCAGGAACATCTGGAGTACCACATGTTGGGAACACCTGGGAATAGGAAATGGAAGGAAACAGTCCTTTAGATAGGTTGGAAATTTTCTGTGTAATGCTCTAAAGGTCAAAGCAAGCACTTTGCAATGGATTTGGAATCAATCAGGTAAGCAATATAGGACTTATTTACTGGTCTTTATATAGTTTAAGCAGTTTGTACCTGTTAAAATTCATCATTGCACTTTGGACCAGTTAAAGTTACCTCTGGTATCTTTGTGCTAGCAGATCCGTCTGTAAGCGCTTTGTTAGAGAAGATGTCAGTCACTGCCCACCGGATCCTGACCACCTCCTACAAGGGTCCATGAATTGTAGCTGGGCTTGGAGGGTGTTTTCTGTTTCACCTGAGCAACTGCAACCTGGCACCTTCCCCCAAAGAATTAAAATTTAAGAGATTGCCGGTCAGACATTTAAACCCTGCTTCCACCTCTCTTTCTAGCATGATGTATACAACAAAAGCTCTCCCAAAAGTCTAGTCCTTTTTTTATTCCAGCTGCTGTCCAGCAACTCTTCACAAAAATAGCTTCTCCACACCAACTCATCAGCCTTCAGCAGAGTCGCTGTTATTTGAACTCATATTTACACTGGGCTTTATTTCTTCCTGGGCAGAGTCCAGAAGAAATGTGTTCTCAATGCTGAAGCAAGAAAGGCTGGTAAATACAATCTTCCCCTACATAGAAATCCACTCCAGGTTTTTCTGCCAACCTCTCTTCTTTGCAGCTCCTTTCTTCAGCCCTGAGGCAGGATAGAGGAGCTAGTGAGTTAATATAAAAATGTTTTCTCAGACATATACAGAGAATGGGGAAGAGAGAGGTAACTGAGATTGACCTCTCTTCATTTGTAGCATGGAGAGCATTGTGCTGCAGAGGACAGACAGTGAATTCGAGCTGGAGAAGGATTTTGCTAAGGTGAAGAGGATGGGGAGCAGAAAAGGGGTATTCCAGACAGAGGGCCATTTTGCATTTCTTCTATGGGTTTTCGTATTAAGTGTCAACACATAGCGGTTCTTGGAAGTTTATTTATTTATTTATATTTATTTTTTAACATGTTCTATATCCTGCTCTTCCTCCAAGGAGCCCAGAGTGGTGTACTACATACTTAAGTTTTTTCTCACAACAACCCTGTGAAGTAGGTTAGGCTGAGAGAGAAGTGACTGGCCCAGAGTCATCCAGCAAGTATCATGGCTGAATGGGGATTTGAACTTGGGTCTCCCTAGTCCTTGTCCAGCACTCTAACCATTACACCATGCTGGCTCTTGTTTTGTACTCATTTTCCATATGCAGTAGTGGGGCGGGGAGGCATTGTCAGTGATTGCCTATACATATTCCTTCTGTGTCAGGCATGGAGCCTGACCACCAGCGGCCTGTGTGCGGCATTGGCCCAGATGACCCCAACTCCCACTTCTGATGTCAGACGTGGGGGCTAGCCATGCCCCCGCATCTGATGTCAGATGCAGGGGGCGTGGCCTGGCTCTTGAATGGAGCCTTGAGCCTCTGTTTGGGAGTTGGAGTCCGCGTGGCCCCTTCGAGAGCTAAACTAAACTTTCTCAGCGCAGCCAGGAGCAGCTTTTCTCTGCAGGGAAGAGCTGCTCCTGGCTGTGCTGCGGGCGCATTGCCAGTCTTTTAACTTCTGAAGGGGCTGTGCAGCCCCTTTGGGAGCTAAACTAAGTTCAAAGCACAGCCAAGAGTGGTTCTTCCCTGCCTTTAAGGCTCTTCCCTGCCGTGCGTCTCCTTCAGGAGCTACTTAGGCTGGTGCTGTGTTTGCAGCGCAGCCAGACCGGCTCTTCCCAGGGAACAGCTGCTCCTGGCCGCGCTGCAAATGCAGCAGCCATTTAACTCCCGAGTGGGGGCCACGCAGCCCCTGCTCAGGAGTTAAACCGGCACCCCCCCGTCTAACATCAGATGCAGGGGGTGTGTCGGGGCTGCGAGGCACGGCCCTTGATTGGGCGCGGCCCGGATTCTTTGAACCCATTCACCCAATGGTAGCTCCACCCCTGTTCTGTGTCCCTTCTCTCCCCACCTCCCCACTGAGCCTGACTTACTAAACTGTAAGTTCTATTGTTGTGCCCATTGGGTTATTGAACTTCTGCAGCATTTATCTCCTCTTTCTTCCAGAACTCCTGTGTAGCTTTGATTGGTAGAAATTATTAATAGTTAGAAGTTTGTGTTAATGAGAGTTTTCTGCTTTTCTGGACATTGTTGCTAATTGTTAATGAACCACTTCTTGAAATTCTTTCCTCCCACTGAAACTTCCCCTTTAAAGCTTTGACTGAAATCCTATGCAAACCTTCCTGAGAGTAAAGCCCTCTGAACACAGTGAGAGTCCCTACGATGTAAACAAGAATAGATGGAGATGCTGAGACTACCCATTACCTCTTTAAAAAACAATGCAACTGTTAAACTGCCATTCTTGCTCTTTCAATTAGTTGAAGGGGGGCAGAATAACACTACTGCTATTATTTTTCCTTTAGCCATATGTTATACTAGGAAGTCACAAAAATGCTTATAAATTTTTTGTTTCTTGTCGGAAGTAAAAAATATTGTTATTTTTTGGAAGTAAAAAAATATTGGAAGTAAAAAATATTGTTAAAAAATGGCACTGCCATTCAGTCAATTAGAGGATCATGGCCATGGTAGAGTTAATTTTCAGCAGCCATGACCAGGCTTACAATGGAATTTAACTGCATAGCAGGAAAATACTGATCTCTTTAAAGGGGGTAAATAGAATACCATGACTTCTCCTCGCTGGAGTCTATACTCCAGTTCTGATTATCAGAATTAAGTTCTTGTTCACTGTGGTGACTGCATGTGTGACTCTTGCTTATCAGTTCAAGGCAGGTGTTCAACCACCAAAGGACAGTAAAGTTCAAATGGAAGTAGAACAGGAGCCCACCTCTGTAGAGAAACTGTAGCAAGGTGTGACACTTACTGCCATTTCTGCCAAGTGTCCAAGACAGAAACTGTGGACAATGGTATCAGCAATCATGGGTAGATCCAGCATAATCAATAGGTATGCCTTCCCTGTTTTCTACTAATCATTCACCACTACAGCTAACACAATTTCTACTTCAAATCAGGCGTGAAACCAGATTGAAATGGTCCCAGAAAATCAATTTCATTCAGAATAACCTAAAGCTGTCCCACCACCACCTGCTCTGTTTATTTGAAAATGACCAATAATTTTTTGAACCTAAAGGATCCAAGTGGCCTCCTTTAGAGCACCAAGGACCACTTCTTCCTTCAAGAGGTGTTATCAGTTGGCCTAATAGGCTCAACCAACCTTTTTCAAGCTAGCTAGAAAGAGGCAGTTAGAGCAAGGATCCAGAGCACAGGCAACTGGCCAGACTTCTTCAAGAACCTTGTTCACCTTCTGCAGCAACTTAATCTACGCAAGACCAGTAAGACAGGGCTGAAGACACCTGAGGTAGAGACACTTACAAAAACCCTATAGGTCCTTGGCAAAAAGACCTACTTCATCAGGGTTAAGAAGTGGAATGTACACATCCTCCTGAAATGAGTAGATAGCGAGGGTATTCACACGCGCAGATAACCCAGGCTAGAGCAGCCCAGCCTGGGTTAGGCTGTTTGTGTGAGGCAGTGGCAGTGAGGTTGTTTCCGGAAGTGCACCCGCCAAGCCCCACTTTCAAACCCAGCGTTTAGCCAAGTTTAAGCAAACCTGAGGTTTCCTTAACTTTGGCCCGCTATTATCTGAGCGATCGCTGCCAGGTTAAACAGCTTTCCCTCAGCCCATTGCCATTTCCAGTAGCAAATTGGGTGGGGAGGGGTGGCTTGTGCCCTGGAGCACCCTGAGATGCAGGAGGGGGTAAATTCTCCCGTTTCCAGTGTCTCCCTCTGCCCCACCACTGTGTGTGGAAGTGTGGGGCAGTGGAGGGGAGGGTGGTGGCTGCTCGTCTGCCAGGAAAGACAAGCAAGCCCCTCCCTTCCCCACATCCTGTGTGCCCTCCCCAGTAAGGTTGTCTGCATGACCTCATAATGTTCTTAGATTTTGTTGTTTTATTTGTGCTCACATTATTGATTTCAGTTATTCTCAATTTTTTTTAGCACAATTCAACTGAAATATATGAAATTTTGCTAATTGTGATTGAGTGTGATTGAGTGAAAGGGGAAGTTGACTGAGTGATTGAGTGAAAGAGGAAGTTGGATAATACAGCCTCTATGTGACTGCCAGTCCATACCTGTCAATATGTTTCTATTTTCCCATTCAGGTGAATGGGAAAATATGGACAAGTTCGCTGGTATGTAGTCATGCAAAGTTATGTTATCTATCTATCTATCTATCTATCTATCTATCTATCTATCTATCTATCAGGTGCTATATAAATATGGAAAATTTTTAAAAATAAAACCAGGGCATGTACTCGTGCCCTGTTTATATTGTTGTTACTACCTGTGTACTTTGCCCTATGTTTTCCATGGAAGATCGTCTTATTTATCTTCCTGCGCTTCTTGTCATAAACGTGCATAGTCCCACATAAACAGAAGTTTGTTGTATGAAAGCTATTGGATTACCTGTTTTATATCTCTAATGTGATATAAATGTGATAGCTGTTTTGCTACTACCATTTGCACATGTTTGAATGTGCAGATAAATCTGTCTCCCAAAGGAAAGTGACTTTGTTTACCACACCAAACTGCTGTGACATGATAGTAACTTTAAAACTTTATTTTAGTAATCCCTCTGCTTTCAATTAGTGGTCATTTAGTGTGCATCCAGCTTTGCCTTCAAAGAGCATATTAATTTCAGTGTAAAATGATAGTCATAGAAAACATGACAAGCTGCTTTGGCAATAAAAACATTTATTGCAAATAATTCTTGCAGTGAATATGAATGCTAATGGTTAAGTATACTGCTGCAGTGAAGGGAGTAATCATAGTGAAGTCGTGAATTCCGAAATAGAATTCTAAGATTATCCATAATTACACAAAAGCATCTTTATCATTGATATTGCATCCCAAATCAGCACTGAAGAAAAATTCTAAATTGAAAATTACCCATAAGGTTTGTGAATCAGATTGAGGAAAGTAATTGGTAAACCGCTTAATCAAGTCTTGCTTGGAAGTGAATAAAATCTGCAGGGTAGAAAGAAAATGCAAGCTTTAAGGAACACAACAAGTCAGTGGAATTCTTTTTTCAGAAAGAAACAAAGATAGCAGTAATTAATGACCCTGACTCTGTGCCAAAAAAGCTTTCTTCTGACAACTCCAACTTAATTAAAACTTAAGACATTTCAATGGCCCCAGAAAGCCCCTGATGGGGTGAACTCTTGCAAACTCGTGAGAAAATTTTGTAAATTAAAGGAAAAGATGTGTGTTACCACTGGTGCCATGACTCTAATCCCTGACAGTCAAAGAATCTATTTAGCCAAAGCCTTTTCTTTTAACTGGCTCACACCTGCAGGCTTACTGGCACTTCCTCTGTACCAGAAAAGACATTTTTTTGTGTTTTACGGAAGATCAGATAATAGGAGTCCTGCTGTTTCTTTTGTTTTTGTGCATTGTTCATTAGCCTGTGAGTAGCAGGCACACTTGATATGCTTGGCTTACTTAGGGGTAGAGCTTTGGCAGAAAGCTTTAGGAGACACGACATTAGTGAAGATGGGCTGGCAACAGAGAGGGAATGTTTTTAATGGGAAAATGGGGAAATAGTTCAAATGAAGCCTCACAGTTGATAGGACAGGCAGAATGGCAGAGACTTGCTGCAAACAGTAGTTGCTGTGGACAGTGCTTGTTTTGTTAAAAGGGATCTTTTCACATTATCCTTTTTTCCTTCTAATTCAATGCAATTTCCATTTACTTTGATTCTCCAGGTATATTAAACTAATAGGTGAGGCCCATTGTTGACTGGGGAAAGTCATTTTGGGTAGATTACTTGGAGAGATAAATTAAATATATGTAATAGAATTTTTAATTAATGTGCTTGCAAAAGGGAAGTAAAACAGTTTGAAATGTGTAGGATTCCAACTTCAAACATTATTCATGTTATGGAACAATTACCATATATGGTAAATTTGAATAATAGTAAATTTGAATCTGAGAAATCTGCTTCTTTGGACTTGATGTCACTTTGGAATTATTGATTTTATTACCGAGTGTTAAAAAATATGTTGAGAACAATAACAGTTAAAATATGATTATTATATTCAGAATTTCTTCTAAAAAATCCAAAACAATTTAAACCTTTCCCTCAGCATATTCCAATGTAAAATGTAGTGCATTCAGCTAATTTAAGTGGCAGGATTATTCATGCAAAATTTGGTAACTGTAGGTCATTAGGAAGTATGACTTTATTTTGCACAAACAAATTTTTCAAAATATGTAATTGCTATATAAATTTTCTGTTTGTACTGGCAAGGAGTGAATATCCTGTGAGTGATGGATTTTATAGATGTCTGAATCCTACAAATAATATTAATTATTTCATAAATAAAAAGAAGAGTTCTAGTCTCCTCTCCCCATTGTAAACACTTTGCATACTACATGTTATAAAATTCAATCCTCAAAATCCTCTTTAGAAAATAAGTACTAGATCATCTGAGTATATAATTTCTGTTCTATACTGGAGCAACTTTATTTGTGTAAACAGAATTTTATTTATTATCATTTTTTGTTTTCCTCAAACATTCTATACATTATTTAGGATGTGAACAGTTTTGAGTGTGTGTGTGTGTGTGTGTGTGTGTGTGAGAGAGAGAGAGAGAGAGAGAGAGATTGGGTGTTGCTAATGCAATGAACAAAGATGCACACATACAAGAATGCCGCACAGTATTGTACAATCTTTTGTGGTCTCAGTCCGCTTGTGCAAGTGTTGTTTATGCATGAAAAGGATAGTAGGCAGCTTTCCATCATTCTCTAAAAGAGTGTTCTTCATTGTAAGGCCTGGGGGGCCAGTGGTAGCCCCCATCAACACTAAGTGTGTCCCCCTGACTAATTTTTAGCCTACTTTCCTGTAGGCTTATGAGATTACCTGACATTCCGTGTGTATGTCCATGTATCCTCCTATCAACTTCATAACCCCTTGACTAATATGAACCAACTCAGGTACAGTTGTAGGGACACATAGGGACACCTGAGCAGCATAGTTTGTGATGATATCTTCTACCCTAATTAAAGATGGTGAATGCATAAACATTTGAGGCACAATTGAGCTAACTTCTGAACCGCCTAACCGATTTGTACCAAATTTGCTACAGCTGTAGTGATACATAGTGATACATAGGGACACCTCAGTGGTAATGATGTCATCCACCCCGATCCAAGATAGCAGACATGTTAATCTGTGTTCCCTGTAACAGGGATTCCCAGATATTGTTGACTACAATTCCCAGGATCCCCAGCTTCAATGGCCTTTGGTTGGGGATTATAGGAGTTGTAGTCAACAACATCTGGGAATCCTTGTTACAGGAAACACTGGTGTGAATGTTTGAAGTGCAAGAGGTCTAACTTGGGGACCACCTAACCGATTTGAACCAAATTTAGTCCAGTTGTAGGGATAGTGAAAGGAAAGTAGGCAGATTAGTTCTTAGAACAACTTGTTCTTGAGCCTGTCGGAAGTTCAACCAAAGCTGAATACTCTTCACAGCCCCCACCCCGCCCTGGCACCATGCAGAAGTGACCATTTCCACCATGCAGTTCTGTGCTTCGCCCAGCGCTCGGGGGAAGGGTCTCTTTTAAGGGAAACAGAGCCCTCTTGGACCCTTTCACCATCTTGGAAGGTATATAGTTAGTGTTTTGTAGTGTAATCCTTTCCAGTGCTGTCCTCCCAGAGCTTTTAAGAAAGGGCTCTCCTAGCACTGAGAGAAGCAGAATACTGTGCGGAGGTAAACACAGTGGCAAATGGCTCTGACATTGAAGACATTTTGCCAAAGTTGTCCTCACTTGAAAAACAATCAAGATTACTGCTCTAAAATATATGGACTGAGGAAGAAGTTGCACTCCCTGTTGCACTGGAACAACTCTAGTCGAGAACGCAAGCTCCCAGCTTACTAGAACTAGCTTAGACAACATAAGGATGTCAGCCACCATCTAGGTGATACAAGTAACTGATCTTTAGCATTTGCAGTCATTGTTCATGGCCAGTTACGAATTTTTTAAATTAGTAATAAACCGTATCTTGCAGTTACTGTTATGCTTTGTTGTGGTGAAAATAGGACTTGGGAGCAGAGATGCATAACTTTCTAACAACAAATATTTTTATTGATTGATTGATTTGATTTGATTTGATTTGATTTCTATACCACTCTTCCAAAAATGACTCAGGGCGGTTTACACAGAGAAATAATAAATAAATAAAGATGGATCCTTGTCCCCAAAGGGCTCACAATCTAAAAAGAAACATAAGATACACACCAGCAACAGTCACTGGAGATACTGTGCTGGGGGTGGGTAGGGCCAGTTATTCTCCCCCTGCTAAATAAAGAGAATCACCACATTAAAAAGGTGCCTCTTTGCCATATTGAATATGACACAGTTGTCATATTGAAGATGTTTATAATTTGAGATGACTACAAAAAGCATACTGTATGGAGCATTTCCCCTTAGTAACTTGAAATTTTCACTAGCTAATTTATGCCTTTTTTAATATAAAAGGAGAATGGTAGAAATCAACATGTTTCCAATTCTGAAACGGAACACAGCAATTTCAAAATTCTATTCATACAGTTTAATAGATGGCAATGTAATATAGACCACCTGCCATATCAAGTTTGTTGAACCTCTGTGAGTTTGCTTTGGCGTACATTATCTTATATTTAGAATATATTTGCTCTGCCTCAATAATACAATTGTGTGTGTGTGTGTGTGTGTGTGTGTGTGTGTGTGTGTGTGTGTGTGTGTCTGTGTGTGTGTTTAAGCTACTACTGTAACAGAATATGTTTGGGAGTTGTGAAGGTTTTCCATTGAAAAAAATCAGAATTAAAGAGGATCTTGTTACATGCTGTGGGCAGAAACCAGAGTCAGCAATGCTTGCAAAAACAGATTTTTTCAAAAGCAAAAATTTGTTGTGGGTCACTATGAATGTATTTAAAAGTTTCACATCATAGTCTGTTTTGAATTAGGTTGAACTACAAATTAAGTTACTTAACATTTTAGTGTATCTAACATATAATTAAGAGAAACATTTTTGTTTATAGAAAATGTAAGTTTATTCCATGCATGCAGATTTATAGAAAAATTATATAAACATTTATGTTTGAGTCACTATTTATAACGAAGTGTAACCTCCATAACTAGATGGAATTGTCATATACAAGGTTTGCATTTGGATTTCCACCCCCCTCCCCTTTCCTCTTTGTGATTCCTTAAAATATTGAGCTGGAAGTTTTCTAGCATTGTAAAACTTGCTATCCTTATTTAATATGTATTGATGCTGCATAATGTTCATGCTATTTTTAGCGTGTATGGTAATTCAGTCTGGACACAGGCATTCTAACACTTTGTAGGCATTTATTTATTTGCATACATTGCTACACATCCTTGCTGCCAAAGCACTCAAAGTGGTTTATAAAGCATAAGATCCAGATGATCTTCTTATGTTCATATGCGTAGTGGCTGACATCCAGACTAACGAAGCACATGTGCAGCAAATGTGCAGTACATACTATTTGAGAGGGCCGGGCAGCTCTGGGACTTATTTTTTTGGGAGTCACAAAGGAACAGGGAGATAACGAAAATCATCTCTTCCCCATAGTGCATGTTATCTGTTCACTGCATACACAGTTTGTTAGTCTAGATGTCAGCCCCTGTATCAATTCCTATTCCTACACAATTTACTATTAAGT